>NC_134710.1:334704516-334764516 GCF_043290135.1 Rhipicephalus microplus
ACTTCAGCCGCCTTTCGCTGGCAGAGATGAATCACAAAGAAGATCTGAAGCACTCCTGTGTTTCAGATTTTTGTTATTGGTCTTTCCGCTGTTCCACAGCGAACAGTATGTATAGGGGAATAGTCCAGTTCATATATCGGGATCACATTGGGGATCGAGGTCGTACAAATAGTGGCAAGGTATAATATGAACTAAACACTCATTAAATTTGTGTCCTTCAAAAAATCGTGGAGGGCGCTTCCTGCGCGCCTTTCATTCACCATGAATAGCTTAAGCTTCACTGCTGACATTTCTGCCAGGTGTCATGCTTAGATACAAATACCCATTTTTCTACTTTGGATGAAACTGTGCATCAATCTAATGTTACAGCGCTGTCTGTATGAATAGCACCATGTTTTTATGGGGGGGGGGGGCAGACAGGATAAACATTGTTGAAAGGGGTGCACCATATGTGTGTGTGTGTGTGTGTGTGTGTGTGTGTGTGTGTGTGTGTGTGTGTGTGTGTGTGTGTGTGTGTGTGTGTGCGTATGTGCTGTTCTGGTTTTTCTTGTTGTTGTTGTTGTTTCCTTGTGCAAATGGCTCATACCCAAAGAAGGGGATTGGCCGATTATAAGGTGAATTTGCCCTAAACTTTCAGCAATGCTTCATTTCTACAAATTATTGTAACTTAATTTTCATTTGAAATACCGATATCGAGTTTCCAGAAAAAAAAGAAGAAAAATATTGAGACAGTAATTTAGCAAGAAAATCGTTTAGTCGCAGTGATGTATTCTTGAACGGCGAATAAAACATCCCTGTGGCTGAAACCCAGTCTAGAGGCTCCAAATGAAAGAAGATCAGGTTGTGATAGTTGCAAGCCCAGTCTTTGAAGAGGTGGTGCTAGTATGCTTTGCCTGAATAAATCGAAACGGCGACAATGCAATAAAAAAAGACTGATCGTTTCCTCTTGATTACAGTAAATGCACATAGGGGAATTCAATATGCCTGATCTATGCAAGTAAAAACTGAGGGAGGTAACGCGGCAACGAAATTTCGTGATGACAACTTCCATCATCTTTGAATTATTCAGTTCACTGCGCCAGGGAAATAACAAGTGTTTGTACTCTGGAGAAGGCGTCAGTGAAGGGTCAGATAGATTTTGCCTGATTTTAAGTGTGCGAAATCACGCCACCGTAATGTATACTGTATGAGGGAAAATAGGAATAATTGGTGTCGAAAGGGATGCCTTCGCAAGAGAATCAGCTGTTTCGTTTAACAACAAACCTTTGTGCCCTGGTGTCCAGATTAAATGCATACTTCGGAGATGACAGGGAATCAATGATTTAAAAAGTTTCACTACAGGTGAGTGAGCAGATGCGGACAGAGAAGAGCACACTGATAATGAATCAGTTATGACTGATACGACTGGAATGGAAATATTTACCTTTCGCGAAGCTAACATTATTGCCATGAATTCAGCCAGAAAGACAGGAAGAAAATTCGGTAAGCGAAGTGAAAATGACCAATCAAGTACGGGGCAATATATTCCAACGCCTGATTTTTCATGTGATTGAGATGTCCGTTGCTATAATGACATTTGTTGGCAGAATACTTAAATGGTCCTGCAATAAACCATTTAAAATGCCTGTAGGTAATAGCTTAGCGTGAGTTGGGAAGATATCATGGTAAACAATTTCTGGAGAATTTTGTTGCTCAGTTAAAGGAATCAGATCAACGAACGTGTACATTTAGAGGCTCAAGTAACGATTGAACAAATACTATTTGTGGTTTGTGAAATCTTGGCCAAAGCACGGAGAAGAATAGGTCAGGATTGGAAATAAAAATAATTTGTTCAGGGTTAATGGTGCTTCATATAGTCGTAAAAAGGTCGGCACAGTAAGAATTTTCTTGTAGTCGTGGTCTTCGTCGTCGTCGTCGTCGTTGTTGTTGTCGTTTTCGATTGTTTGTTGTTGTTGTTGTTGTTGTTCTTGTTGTTGTTACCACATCTAACAGCTCCTACCCACTCAGAGAAATTCACCAATCACTGATTATAGGGTTAAAAAGCTCGTTGCGCGAAAAGTCTGGCATCAGTTTCGGCGTTGGCGTCATTAGTTGTGAGTAAAAAATTATCATTTCGTCCGTGACCAAAATTCGCGAAAAATAAAATAAAGAAGAAAAATTTCTGGGTTCGAGTGAACATCTACACCAGGTCGTTTATATGCGATGCTCAAAGAGGCAAGTGCTTAGAACGCTTTGCTAAGACGACATGGTGGTGGCACCTTCCCGGTGCTGTGCGTTCTAAACCTTCTCGCCTCTGAAACAGGCGCGCACGCCTTCCTTCATTTTCGAAGATAACTGCCAGATAGCGCTCGTGTCTAACATGCCTCAATGCGCTCGTTCGCCTTCGTTGCATAGATCAAGACACTCTAACGCAGCGCCTCCAAAACACAGTTCATAAATTTTCTCGCACAGAACATCAAATAAACGTTTTGTTCACTCTCCAGACGCAAGACTATCGTCTTTCGACGACATTTGCAGTGAAACATGCAAATACAAGGCCTTTTTTTTGCAAGCAATAGTGCAGTTACCGTCCACATATTACTATGTTTTTTTGGCCAATTCCCCCAGTGTGGGTATGTGTCATGGATTCCAGATAACAAACAAACAAACAAAGCTCGCGGGTTGAACTTCGACAGATTGTTCGAAGACCTCGGATCTCGAGTCGGCACCTACGGTGAGCATCCGTCTAAATTTTCATGCCACTGCCCCCCCCCCCCCCCCCCCCGGCGGTCTAGGTCCACCAACAAGTGTCTCTGAAGCATTGAGCTTGATGCGGCAGCAGTAGAACCAGCCACTGCGCTGCCTCATAAGGGTGCCGATCTCAGCGTGGCGGCACTCTCGATGGCCAGTGAGGTGTACCATGGCTACCAGCTGCTGTCGTGCGTACCCGACCCTCGTAAAGCGTTCCGGCTTTTCCCTCAGAAGAAGAGGTGATCAGTGGCACTCGAGAATCCAAACGCAAACAACCAGCGCTTGGGCCGCCGCGTGGACAAGTTTTGGCGTTCTTGCAGCACAGCCGATGACGACGACGACGACGAGCTCTGCCAGCGAAATGCGGCTGAAGTTGCCGACAGCTCGGCGACGTATGCGATCTGCGGGAGGCCCGCCCGCCGCCAAGCTCGAGAACACAAACAAAAACAACCAGCGTGCGGGCAGCCGCACGGGCAAGCTGTGGTGTTATCTAAGTACCACCGACGATGACAACAAGTTCTGCAAGCGTGACGGCTTATGTGGCCGGCAACCTGCCGCAGTCTAATATCCGCGGGATGCCCCCCGGCCGCCAAGCTAGAAAACGACGATTCCGACGCCTGTAGCAGCGGACACGTTTTCTCGAAGTACGTGGAGTTTTTTCTGTAACCTTCCAGAAGCCGCCTTCTAGCAACTCGGAAGTCGTCGACCTCTTTTAATCTACATCGACAAGGAAGGTGGCTAGCTTTCGTCGGCTCCCATGGCACTCGGCAGGCGGCGACTGTACGGCCAGGGCGTCGGATGAGTCGCCTGCTTGCAGTGTCAAGGGTGCTGATTACTGATACCAGAAGAGCAATGACGCCGATCCCATTACGTATTCCTAACCTACATAGAGCATGCCAGCGAATTCAGTAAAAAGAGAAAGTGAACTGTGGGACGATTAATCATCATGCCTTGTTTTCTACGCATGCACTACGACGAGTTTGTTGCTACGTTGTTTTGAGCAAAATTGCCAGTAAAACACCTTGATCGGTTCAGTTTAGAGCGATATGTATTTATTTTAAAACAGCGACAGTGATTCGAAAGTGTCCTTGAACATGCGCATTTAGTGCACTTCCACATCAAGTCAAGCGTGCACGAGAAACTATACCAGAAAAATGGCTATGCTTGCACTAATCAGAGATACTGCATGGTTTTGCAGACTAATCTCGTTTCTTCGAGGCCTTGGCTAAGTGATGCAGAATATGCCTAGGTGTCTTCTATAACGCTAGGTTCTTTCCACGTTCACTATGGGAGACTAGCGGGACGAGTTAAACCATAGACAGTCGAGAGCACGAAGGGGATGTCCAAACTCCAGAGAAGGGAACGCGTGCTCAATCGAAGCGTTCTCAAATGTTTACGAGCACCTTGTTGTTGGCCTAGGCCTTGTATCACTTCAGGGCCTTCTCGCAGCCATGGTTTGCTTCACCATTGCCTTGTATTCTCTCCTTGTATATGCGTTTGAAAAGCCCCATTCCGGCATGTTTGTTTGTGGGTCATGTAAGTCAAGCGGGTGCCCGTTGGAATCGGGGGCGTGGTGGAATAGGGTAAATACGGTACCCGAATTCCGTGGCACAAACTCGTTTTTTATTTGAAAAATCCGCACACACATTATGGCTAGCTAAACGGCTTCACACTTCAGAAAACTTTTCACGCAGAATCCTGAGGCTACCTGTGAAGGTATAAATAATTCTGGAAAATAAAGCTTGACGTTAATGGTGGAAGGTTAGTTGACAGCTCTTTAGACTCACTGTGTGGTCATAAGGCGAAACCGGTATGAAAAGTTCGGAATCCTGACTTTCATGATCCGAAAAGATTGGTGTCAAGACGAAGACGAACAAGAAGAGAGAGTCATTAATTAAAAACAAAAGTAAAAAGTTAAAAAAAAGTTTGTTATCCCTTTGAATTTCATTCTATAAAACGACTGTAGTTCTGATCTCAATGAAACAAAAACAATTATTGCGCTTTTCGCATTTATGTACGTTGTTGTCCTAGTCGGGGATCCATATGCTGCGTGTTTAAAGGTTAAAGGTGATAATGATGTGTGTGTACTTGAACCACTGCATACTTTTAATTGCACCATGTTAGTCGAGTACTTTAAATTGTAGATTACTACAATGTAATTGATCAACTTGAAAGTGAATTGTGTCATGAAGCTTTCGCATATGGCGGCATTCTGTGCAATAGGTAGCATGCTTTACACCTCGGGCAATTTCGCACTAGAAATGATTTGGAACTTGCTTTGCACATATTACGTGATTCTAAGGGAATACCCGAAGTAGCCCGTGCGCCTTTTGAAATGCGTGGCTGATTTTAAACCAATAACTTGTAATGATAATCACGTGTTCCGACGCTTGATGGCAAAGTGCGCTTCTCCGCGCAAGATTGCTGCGATATAACATGTTGTATTTTGAAGCCTGTATAATAGGCTTGTGTGGTTATAAAGAGTGAAAGTTATTTTCACTGAATTTTGGAACAGATGAATTTTTGCTCACTGAATTTATAGGCTGACGCGTGGCTGTGTGTTGGAACAACTGTTTGCCTCATATAAACGACCTGGTTTAGATGTTCACTTGGACCCAGAAATTTTTCTTCTTTATTTTATTTTTATCTTTTGCGAATTTTGGTCACGGATGAAATGATAATTTTTTACTCACAACTAATGACGCCAACGCCGAAACTGATGCCAGAATTTTCGCGCAACGAGCTTTTTAACCCCATAATCAGTGATTGATGGATTTCTCTGAGTGGGTAGGAGCTGTTAGATGTGGTAACAAACACAACATGAACAACAACAACAACAACAACAACAACAACAACAACAACAACAACAACAACAACAACAACAACAACAACAACAACAACAACAACAACAACAACAACAACCCATCGAAAACGACAACAACAACGACGACGAAGACCACGACTACAAGAAAAACGAGAACAGCACATACGCACACACACACACACACATGGTGCACCCCTTCCAACAGTGTTTATCTTCTCTGCCCCTCCCCCCCCCCCCCCCGAAAAAAAACATGGTGCTATTCATACAGACAGCGCTGTAACATTTGATCGATGCACAGTTGCATTCAAAGTAGAAAAATGGGTATTTGTATCTGAGCATGACACCTGGCAGAAGTGTCAGCAGTGAAGCTTAAGCTACTCATGGTGAATGAAAGGCGCGCAGGAAGCGCCCTCCACGATTTTTTGAAGGACACAAATTTAATGAGTGTTTAGTTCATATTATACCTTGTCACTATTGGTACGAACTCTGTGCCCAATGTGAACCCGATATATGAACAGGACTATTTCCATATACATACTGGTCGCTGTGGAACAGCGGAAAAACAAATAACAAAAATCTGAACAACAGGAGTGCTTCAGATCTTCTTTGTGATTCATCTCTGCCAGCGAAAGGCGGCTGAAGTTGCCGACAGCTCAGCGGCGTACGCTATCTGCGGGATGCCCGCCGGCCGCCAAGCTCGAGAACGCAAAGGAAAACAACCAGCGTGCGGGCAGCCCCATGTACAAGCTATGGTGTTATCTACGTACCGCCGACGATGACGACAAGTTCTGCGAACGAAAATGGCATATGTGGCCGGCTGCCCGCCACAGTCTACTGTCCGTGGGATGACCACCGGCTGCCAAGCTAGGAAACGATGATTCCGAGACCTGTAGCAGCGAACACGTTTTCTCGAAGTACGTAGAGTTTTTTCTGTAACCTTCTAAAACCCGCCTTCTAGCAACCTCGGAAGTCGTTGACATGATTTAATCTACATCGATAAGGAATGGGGCTACCTTTCGTCGGTTCGCATGGCCCCTCGGCAGGCGGCGACTGTACGGCCAGGGCGTCGGATGAGTCACCTGCTTGTAGTGTCGTTGGTGCTGATTACCGATACCAGTAGAGCGAAAACGCAGAATCCCATTACGTATTCCTAACCTACATAGACCATGCCAGCGAATTCAGTAATAGAAGAAAGCGAACTGTTGGACGTTTAATCATCATGCCTTGTTTTCTACGCATGCACTACGATGAGTTTTTTGCTATGTTGTTATGAGCGATTGCGAGTAAAACACCTTATTCTGGCCAGTTTATAGTGATATGTAATTCTTTTAAAACAGCGACAATGATTTGAAAGTGTCCTTGAACATGCGCACTTAGTGCACGTCCATATCATGTCAAGCGTGCACGAGAAACTATACCACAAAAATAGCGACGCTTGCACTAATCAGAGATACTGCACGGTTCTGCAGACTAATCTCGTTTCTTCTAGGCGTTGTCTTGGTGGTACAGATTATGGCTAGGTGTCTTCTATGACGCTAGGTTCTTTCTACGTTCACTATGAGAGACGGGGGGGATGAGGTAAACCATAGACTGTCGCAAGCACGACAAGGATGTTCATACTCCAGAGAAGGGAACGCGTGCTCAATCGAAGCGTTCTCAAATGTTTACGAGCACCTTGTTGTTGGCTTAGGCCTTGTATCACTTCAGGGCCTTCTCGCCGCCATGGTTTGCTTTACCATTACCTTGTGTATGCGTTTGAGAAGCCCCATTCTGGTATGTTTGTTGTGGCTCATGTAAGGCATGCAGGTGCCCGTTGGAATCGGGGGCGTGGTGGAATTGGGTAAATACGGTACCCGATTTCTGTGGCACAAACTCATTTTTTAATTTAAAAATCCACACACACAGATTATGGCTAGCTCAAACGGCTTCACACTTCAGAAAACTTTTCACGCAGCTTGCTGAAGTCACCTGTGAAGGTATAAATAATGCTGGAAAACAAAGCTAGACGTTAGTGGTGGAAGGCATAGGCGACTTTAGACTAACTGTGTGGTCACAAGGTGAATCCGGTAGGAAAAGTTTGGAATCGTGACTTTCATGATGAAAAATAAGGTGTCAAGACAACGACGGACAAGAAGAGAGACGCATTTAATTAAAAAAGTAAAATGTTAAAAAAAGTTTGCTATCCCTTGGAATTTCATTCGGTAAAACGACGATTGTTGTGATCTGAATGGAACAAAAAAAATTATTTCACTTCTCCCTTACGTATGCTGTTCTGCTTGCGGCTACAAATCTTTGATATTCAAATTGATATTAAAAAAAAAAGATATTCAAATCGATATTCAAAAAGAAAAATCAGGGATCTATAAGCTGCGCGTTTAAAGGTTAAAGGCGATAACGATGTGTGTGTACTTCCACTACTGCATACTTTTAATTGCATAATGTTAGTCGAGTATTTTAAATTGTGGATGATTACAATGTAATTGATAAAATTAAAAGTGGAGTGTGTCATGAAACTTTTGCATATGATTGCATTCTGTGCAATGGGTGGCATGTTTTAAACCGCGAGCAATTTTGCGCGTGAAATGATTTGGAACTTGCTTTGCACATATTACTTGATCCTAAGGGAATACGCGACGTAGCCCGTGCGCCTTTTGTAATGCGTGGCTGATTCTACTTATGATAATCACATGTTATGACGCCCGATGACAATATACGCTTGTACCATGCAAGATTGCTGCGATATAACATGTTGTATTTTGAAGCCTGTATAATAGACGTGGGTGGTCATAAAGAATGAAAGTTATTTCCACTGCATTTCGGAACAGATGAACTTGTGCCCACTGAATTTATTAGCTGACACATGGTGGTGTGTGGGAACAACTGCTTGCCTCATAAACGGACTGGTTTAAATGTTCACTCGGACCTGGAAGTATTTTTATTTTATTTTCATCTTTCGGGATCTTTGGTCACGGACGAAATGATAATTTTTCACTCACAACTAATGACGCCAACTAATGACGCCGACACTGATGCCAGAATTTCTGCGGAATGAGCTTTTCAACCCCATAATCAGTTATTGGTGAATCTCTCTTAGTGGGTAGAAGCTGCTATAGGTAATGACAAAAACAACAACAAACTGACAAACAAGTAAAGAAACAACAACAACAACAACAGCAACAACAACAACAACAACAACAATAACAACAACAACAACAACAACAACAACAACAACAACAACAACAACAACAACAACAACAACGTCGACGACGACGACGACGACGAAGACCACGTCTACAAGAAAAGCACATACGCACACACACACGCGCGTGCGCTCGCACACCTTCAAGCAACGTTTACCCCCCTCCCCCACCCCCTCAAAAAAAAGCTCGCGCTATTCATACAGACAGCGCTGTAACATTTCATCGATGCACAATCGCATTCAAAGTGAAATTATGGGTATTTCTATCTGAGCATGACACCTGGCAGAAGTGTCTGCAGTAAAGGTTAAGCTACTCACGGTGAATCAAAGGCGCGCAGAAAGCGCCCTTCATGATTTTTTTGAAGGACGCAAATTTAATAAGTGTTTAGTTCACATTATATCTTCGCACTATTTGTAGGAACTCTATCCCCAATGTGATCCCGATATAGGAACTGTACTATACCCATATACATACTGTTCGCTGTGGAACAGCGCAGAGACGAATCGCAAAAATTTTAACAACAGGAGCGCTTGAGATCTTTGTGATCCGAGTTTGTGCTTTTCCACTATGAGTACAAGCCAACTAGCCCAACTCCTCATTTTGATACTGTTCACATTCATTTGTTATGAGCCCTATAGTGTATATAGTATGTACACAGTGCCTCTGAATAGTTTTTTTCTTCTGTTTTTATTCTTATTTTTCGCCTTTTTGTGTTTATCTTGTACGTTACTGTCATGATATTCGGATAGCCGGCTCCAAAGTAGCCTACGCTCCCCTATTTGCCAAATATCAATGAAAATGTATCACTCCTACCTGTTGCAATGCTGGGCTGAGGCCATTAGCTTCATTTCGAAGCAACGGGGGGAAGTGATTTTAAATGAAAAGAAGAGAAAAGCGAGCCCCGTAACTGTCTCTCAGGGGGAGGACACCTCAACAGTAGCTCACGAGGGGGTAGGGGGTAAAGGAGGGATGAAAAGGTAAAGAGATAGCGAGAGAGGAAGGAGAGAGCGAGGCGCAGACAGCGAACGACGGAAGTAAGGAAAATGTAGGAAAGATGGACACAGTTGCAGAAGTCCGAGGACGGGGCATCACTCAGCGAGAACTCTTGTCGGCGTTGGGAGATGGCGTAGGGCGAGCCCAGTCGGCCAGAGCTGCGCTGTCGTTGGAGATCGCGAGGGCAAAACCGGTCGGCACGAAATCCAGCGAGCGAGTCCCTTTTGGAGCAGATAGAGTTCACTTTTTAGCTCTTTACTTTATATTTCAAGGACCTGTATTATTCAGTGCCAAGTAATAATTTACTCCGGCGTGCCCTAGCTTCCAGGTACAGTACTGCATGCACGCCATGCACAGGCATTGGCAAATCTAAGTGCAAGTGGTACGTTTCTCACTTCCTCTTTCACTGCATCCCCGCAACTCACGCTGAGCCCGCAAAAAAAATTATCCGGCAGGATATACGCGCTCTCATCTCACCGTGTGTTTGCTTCCTCCTCATTCGCCTTACTTGGCCGGTGGAAGTCGTGTTTAGGAGGCTTCCGGCAAGGGTGGCCCTTACACCGGCTTTAATCTCAGCGTGGCGCTGATCGCGTTCACTGCTGGGCGGTACATATCTCTGTACCACTATATTTCAATGATAAGAGGAGATGCATGCAGTCTTAAATGAATATATCAAAAGCTACAGAAGCATACGCCCCCGTCACCTCCCGCGAACCAGCCTTCGCTAGACTGACGGGACGAGTTATGACCGGTGTATACACGATAAGAGATCACTTCATACACAACAGCGACTTGACGGCGCTCATCGAATACACATATGCTGCTGAAACGTCATGCCTGATGCAAACGTCTTGGTCAAAATTTAAAAAAAAACACGGCAAAAAGCTTTGCTCATCCATCTGCCTAAAAGTCAGTATAACACAACAGTGAAATGTCGTATTCAGAGATAAAGTCGAGCGTTTATCTTGCATGGTTTTGTCACAAGGGCGAACGAATGAATGCTACAGCAACAAATTGTAATGTCGCTCCAAGAAGGGCACGCAGCTCGAAAGTGGCAGCGGGCCCTTCAACCAGAAATCACGCACGAAATGAGCATACGCATGATGAGCGCCGACTAGCAACCATTGCAGCAACAGAAATAAGGGCGCACGAAACGAATGCACAAGGATATGAAGGACGAGCTCAAACATTCACAATTCTTCCTTCTTCGTGTATGAGCAGCGCGCTCCTTTCCTAAACGCAGCCATCACAACGAGCGAATTGACTCGCTCTCTCTTTAACCACTGCAACTTGAAAGTAAACTTGCGGTAGAATCACAAGACGTACGAAGCGCCCGAACCATGAGATAAGCGCGTGCGTGCGGACAATGCCGTCCTGAAGCCGCGTGCGCAACGCGCGGCGCGACTACCTGTAGAGTGTGCTCAACGCGTGCCTATCACGCCATCTCGCTACTGATGATTAAAAGACGCTAAACTGGCTGAGCTCCGAGTACCGCCAATGGTATATAGTGTATATAAATGGCTTGTAGCTAGCAAGCTGGTCAACGTACGCTTCGTGGTTGAGCGGTTTCGCACTGCGTGCTGCGGAACGGGAATCGTATAGGTTCGACACCCGGCTACGGAAGTTTTCTTCCGCCTATTTTTTTTTTTTTGCAATCGGATAGTGCGTATTTCACAGCGTCATATCTGCGACGGAAACATGTCAGCGTGGAGTGGTGGTAGACCACGGCATAAAATACTTTCTCGGTAAAAATACATGGCTGATCTCTTGCTCTTAGGAACCGCTATGACACAAAAGTGAACGTGTTTCCACAGAAATAGTTCGTTGTTTATAGTGCATTGATATATGAGAGCTAGAAAGATTCTGTTGGCGTTTGACAGATATAGAACCGCTTTTTGTGGGTGCACCCACATTGACACCTAGCAGCGTATCGCCAAACCAATGACTAACGCCCATAGTAATAAATCATTCTTTGCGGTAGCTGAAATTGTTTACATAAGGCTGGATGCCGCATATGATGAATCCCGTGAAAAGATGGCAGCAAAAAGCGCGCGATAAGCACTGGTGCTCGGTATGCAATCTTTCAAAGCGTCGTGAAACGCGAAGTGAAAAGCAGCGCGCGTCGTGTGTACCTCATAGCCCGGGTGTGATTTCTCACAAGGCGAGCGCGGAACGCGGTGTAGCAGCCAGGTGAGCATTGGAGAGTTACATTTTAATGTGGATAAACGTTATCAGTGAGGCTTGGTTTAAAGCCGCCTCCTGGACGTGAGCATCTGAAAACATTGACAAAATTACACTGCTTAGAAACACAATGAATCAGACGGATGCAGCAACGGATCATTGCTGAAGCTAATCTCGGAAGCCACGTATTGCTTGACTCTGCTGTTCCAGACGGCGACACCACTTTGCGAGCAAGAGCATTTTGAGAGAGATAAAAGAGGCGTTGGTGTACTCTCATGTCAAGGCTCAAGGAGACTCAAAGGCTCACAACACGCCTTGTAGAGGCTCAAACCACACATGTATGTATTACGGGCTTCAAAATACGACATGTTATAGCGCCGCAATCTTGCGCGGTACAAGCGTACTTTGCCATCAAGCGTCAGAACATGTGATTATCATTACAAGTTATTGGTTTAAAATCAGCCACGCATTTCAAAAGGCGCACGGGCTACTTCGGGTATTCCCTTAGAATCACGTAATATGTGCAAAGCAAGTTCCAAATCATTTCTAGTGCGAAATATCCCGAGGTGTAAAGCATGCTACCTATTGCACAGAATGCCGCCATATGCGAAAGCTTCATGACACAATTCACTTTCAAGTTGATCAATTACATCGTAGTAATCTACAATTTAAAGTACTCGACTAACATGATGCAATTAAAAGTATGCAGTGGTTGAAGTACACACACATCGTTGTCACCTTTAACCTTTAAACACGCAGCATATGGATCCCCGACTAGGAGAACAACGTATGTAAATGCGAAAAGTGCAATAATTGTTTTTGCTTCATTCAGATCAGAACTACAGTCGTTTTATAGAATGAAATTCAAAGGGATAACAAACTTTTTTTTAACTTTTTACTTTTGTTTTTAATTAAATGACTCTCTCTTCTTCTTCGTCTTCGTCTTGACACCAATCTTTTCGGATCATGAAAGTCAGGATTCCGAACTTTTCGTACCGATTTCGCCTTATGACCACACAGTGAGTCTAAAGAGCTGTCAACTAAACCTTCCACCATTAACGTCTAGCTTTATTTTCCAGCATTATTTATACCTTCACAGGTGGCCTCAGCATGCTGCGTGAAAAGTTTTCTGAAGTGTGAAACCCGTTTGAGCTAGCCATAATCTGTGTGTGCGGATTTTTCAAATAAAAAACGAGTTTGTGCCACGGAAATCGGGTACCGTGTTTACCCAATTCCACCACGCCCCCGATTCCAACGGGCACCCGCTTGACTTACATGACCCACAAACAAACATGCCGGAATGGGGCTTTTCAAACGCATATACAAGGAGAGAATACAAGGCAATGGTGAAGCAAACCATGGGTGCGAGAAGGCCCTGAAATGATACAAGGCCTAGGCCAACAACAAGGTGCTCGTAAACATTTGAGAACGCTTCGATTGAGCACGCGTTCCCTTCTCTGGAGTTTGGACATCCTTGTCGTGCTTGCGACAGTCTATGGTTTAACTCATCCCCCTCGTCTCCCATAGTGAACGTGGAAAGAACCTAGCGTTATAGAAGACACCTAGGCATATTCTGCATCACTTAGCCAAGGCCTCGAAGAAACGAGATTAGTCTGCAAAACCGTGCAGTATCTCTGATTAGTGCAAGCATAGCCATTTTTGTGGTATAGTTTCTCATGCATACTTGACTTGATGTGGAAGTGCACTAAATGCGCATGTTCAAGGACACTTTCAAATCACTTTCGCTGTTTTTAAATAAATGCATATCGCTCTAAACTGGACCGATCAAGGTGTTTTACTGGCAATTTCGCTCAAAACAACATAGCAACAAACTCATCGTAGTGCTTGCGTAGAAAACAAGGCATGATGATTAATCGTCCCACAGTTCGCTTTCTCTTTTTACTGAATTCGCTGGAATGCTCTATGTAGGTTAGGAATACGTAATGGGATCGGCGTCATTGCTCTTCTGGTATCAGTAATCAGCACCCTTGACACTGCAAGCAGGCGACTCATCCAACGCCCTGGCCGTACAGTCGCCGCCTGCCGAGGGGCCATGGGAGCCGACGAAAGCTAGCCACCTTCCTTGTCGATGTAGATTAAAAGACGTCGACGACTTCCGAGTTGCTAGAAGGCGGCTTCTGGAAGGTTACAGAAAAAACTCCACGTACTTCAAGAAAACGTGTCCGCTGCTACAGGCCTCGGAATCGTCGTTTTCTAGCTTGGCGGCCGGGGGGCATCCCGCGGATATTAGACTGCGGCAGGTTGCCGGCCACATAGGCCGTCACGCTTGCAGAACTTGTTGTCATCGTCGGTGGTACTTAGATAACACCACAGCTTGCCCGTGCGGCTGCCCGCACGCTGGTTGTTTTTGTTTGTGTTCTCGAGCTTGGCGGCCGGCGGGCCTCCCGCAGATCGCATACGTCGCCGAGCTGTCGGCAACTTCAGCCGCATTTCGCTGGCAGAGCTCGTCGTCGTCGTCGTCATCGGCTGTGCTGCAAGAACGCCAAAACTTGTCCACGCGGCGGCCCAAGCGCTGGTTATTTGCGTCTGGATTCTCGAGTGCCACGTATCACCTCTTCTTCTGAGGGAAAAGCCGGAACGCTTTAGGAGGGTCGGGTACGCACGACAGCGGTTGGTAGCCATGGTACACCTCACAGGCCATCGAGAGTGCCGCCACGCTGAGATCGGCACCCATATGAGGCAGCGCAGTGGATGGTTCTGCTGCTGCCGCGTCAAGCTCAATGCTTCAGAGATACTTGTTGGTGGACCTAGACCGCCGGGGGGGGGGGGAGGGGGCAGTGGCACGAAAATTTAGACGGATACTCACTGTAGGTGCCGACTCGAGATTCGAGGTCTTCGAACAATCTGTTGAAGTTCAACCCGCGAGCTTTGTTTGTTTGTTTGTATCCTGGAATCCATGGCACATACCCACTCTGGGGGAATTGGCCAAACAAACATAGTATCCTATGGACGGTAACTGCACTATCGCTTACAAAAAAATGGCCCTGTATTTGCATGTTTCACTGCAAATGTCGTCGAAAGACAATAGTCTTGCGTCTGGAGAGTGAACAAAACGTTTATTTGATGTTCTGTGCGAGAAAATTTATGAACTGTGTTTTGGAGGCGCTGCGTTAGAGTGTCTTGATCTATGCAGCGAAGGCGAACGAGCGCATCGAGGCATGTTAGACACGAGCGCTATCTGGCAGTTATCTTCGAAAATGAAGAAAGGCGTGCGCGCCTGTTTCAGAGGCGAGAAGGTTTAGAACGCACAGCACCGGGCAGGTGCCACCACTAAGTCGTCTTAGCAAAGGGTTGTAAGCACTTGCCTCTTTGAGCATCGCATATGAACGACCTGGTTTAGATGTTCACTCGGACCCAGAAATTTTTCTTCTTTATTTTATTTTTATCTTTCGCGAATTTTGGTCACGGACGAAATGATAATTTTTTACTCACTACTAATGACGCCAACGCCGAAACTGATGCCAGAATTTTCGCGCAACGAGCTTTTTAACCCTATAATTAGTGATTGGTGAATTTCTCTGAGTGGGTAGGAGCTGTTAGATGTGGTAACAACAGCAAGAACAACAACAACAACAACAAACAATCGAAAACGACGAGAACAACAACGACGACGACGACGACGACGAAGACCACGACTACAAGGAAATTCTTGCTGTGCAGACCTTTTTACGACTATATGAAGCACCGTTTAACCCTGAACAAATTATTTTTATTTCCAATCTTGACCTATTCTTCTCCGTGAATTGGCCCAGATTTCACAAACCACAAATAGTATTTGTTCAATCGTTACTTGAGCCTCTAAATGTACACGTTCGTGATCTGATTCCTTTACCTGAGCAACAAAATTCTCCAGAAATTGTTTACCATGATATCTTCCCAACTCACGCTAAGCTATTACCTACAGGCATTTTAAATGGTTTATTGCAGGACCATTTAAGTATTCTGCCAACAAATGTCATTATAGCAACGGACATCTCAATCACATGAAAAATCAGGCGTTGGAATATATTGCCCCGTATTTGATTGGTCATTTTCACTTCGCTTACCGAATTTTCTTCCCGTCTTTCTGGCTGAATTCATGGCAATAATGTTAGCTTTGTGAAAGGTAAATATTTCCATTCCAGTCGTATCAGTCATAACTGATTCATTATCAGTGTGCTCTTCTCTGTCCGCATCTGCTCACTCACCTATAGTGAAACTTTTTAAATCATTGATTCCCTGTCATCTCCGAAGTATGCATTCAATCTGGACACCAGGGCACAAAGGTTTGTTGTTAAACGAAACAGCTGATTCTCTTGCGAAGGCATCCCTTTCGACACCAATTATTCCTATTTTCCCTCATACAGTATACATTACGGTGGCGTGATTTCGCACACTTAAAATCGGGCAAAATTTATCTGACCCTTCACTGACGCCTTCTCCAGAGTACAAACACTTGTTGTTTCCCTGGCGCAGTGAACTGACTAATTCAAAGATGATGGAAGTTGTCATCACGAAATTTCGTTGCCGCGTTACCTCCCTCAATTTTTACTTGCACAGATCAGGCATATTGAATTCCCCTATGTGCATTTACTGTAATAAAGAGGAAACAATCAGTCTTTTTTTATTACAATGTCGCCGTTTCGATTTATTCAGACAAAGCATACTAGCACCACCTCTTCAGAGACTGGGCTTGCAACTATCATAACCTGATCTTCTTTCATTTGGAGCCTCTACACTGGGTTTCAGCCACAGGAATGTTTTATTCACCGTTCAAGAATACATCACTGCGACTAAACGATTTTCTTGCTAAATTACTGTCTCATTATTTTTCTTCTTTTTTTTCTGCAAACTTGATATAGGTATTTCAAATCAAAATTAAGTTACAAAAATTTGTAGGAATGACGCATTGCTGAAAGTTTAGGGCAAATTCACCATATAATCGGCGAATCCCCTTCTTTGGGTTCGAGCCATTTGCACAGAGAAAAAACAACAGCAACAACAATAACAAGAAAAACCAGAACAGCACATACGCACGCACACACACACACACACACACACACACACACACACACATGGTGCACCCCTTTCAACAATGTTTATCCTCTCTGCCCCCCCCCCCCCAACCCCTGAAAAAAAACATGGTGCTATTCATACAGACAGCGCCGTAACATTTGATTTATGCACAGTTTCATTCAAAGTAGAAAAATGGGTATTTGTATCTAAGCATGACACCTGGCAGAAGTGTCAGCAGTGAAGCTTAAGCTACTCATGGTGAATGAAAGGCACGCAGGAAGCGCCCTCCACGATTTTTTGAAGGACACAAATTTAATGAGTGTTTAGTTCATATACCTTGCCACTATTTGTACGAACTCTATCCCCATTGTGATCCCAATATATGAACTGAACTATTCCTATATACATACTGTTCGCTGTGGAACAGCGGAAAGACAAATAACAAAAATCTGAACAACAGGAGTGCTTCAGATCTTCTTTGTGATTCATCTGTGCGAGCGAAAGGCGGCTGTAGTCGCCGACAGCTCAGCGGCGTATGCTATCTGCAGGATGCCCGCGGGCCGCCAAGCTCGAGAACGCAAAGGAAAACAACCAACGTGCGGGCAGCCCCATGTACAAGCTATGGTGTTATCTACGTACCGCCGACGGTGACGACAAGTTCTGCGAACGAAAATGGCATATGTGGCCGGCTGCCCGGCACAGTCTACTATCCGTAGGATGACCACCGGCCGCCAAGCTAGGAAACGATCATTCCGAGACCTGTAGCAGCGGACACGTTTTCTCGAAGTACGTAGAGTTTTTTCTGTAACCTTCCAGAAGCCGCTTTCTAGCAACCTCGGAAGTCGTTGACATGTTTTAATCTACATTGATAAGGAAGGGGGCCACCTTTCGTCGGTTCCCATGGCCCTTCGGCCGGTGGGTATTGTACGGCCATGGCGTCAGAGGAGTCGCCTGCTTGTAGTGTCATGGGTGCTGATTACCGATACCAGTAGAGCAAAGACTCAGACTCGCATTACGTATTCCTAACCTACATAGACCATGCCAGCGAATTCAGTAATAGAAGAAAGCGAACTGTGGGACGATTAATCACCATGCCTTGTTTTCTACGCATGCACTAAACGATGAGTTTGTTGCTATGTTGTTTTGAGCAATTGCCAGTGAAACACCTTCATCGGTCCAGTTTAGAGCGATATGCATTTATTTTAAAACAGCGACAGTGATTTGAAAGTGTCCTTGAACATGCGCATTTAGCGCACTTCCACATCAAATCAAGTGCACGGGAAACTATACCACATAAATGGCGATGCTTGCACTAATCAAAGATACTGCGCGGTTCTGAAGACTAATCTCGTTTCTTCTAGGCCTTGTCTAGGTAATCCAGATTATGGCTAGGTGTCTTCTATGACGCCAGGTTCTTTCTACGTTCACTATGAGAGACGAGGGGGACGAGTTAAACCATAGACTGTCGCCAGTACGACAAGGATGTCCAAACTCCAGAGAAGAGAACGCGTGCTCAATCGAAGCGTTCTCAAATGTTTACGAGCACCTTGTTGTTGGCTTAGGCCTTGTATCACTTCAGGGCCTTCTCACAGTCATGGTTTGCTTTGCCATTGCCTTGTATTCTTTCCTTGTATATGCGTTTGAAAAGTCCTATTCCGGTATGTTTGTTTGTGGCTCATGTAAGTCATGCAGGTGCCCGTTGGAATCGGGGGCGTGGTGGAATTCGGTAAATATGGTACCCGATTTCCGTGGCACAAACTCGTTTTTTATTTGAAAAATCCACACGCACAGATTATGGCTAGCTCAAACGGCTTCACACTTCAGAAAACTTTTCACGCAGCTTGCTGAAGTCACCTGTGAAGGTATAAATAATGCTGGAAAATAAAGCTAGACGTTAGTGGTGCATGGCATAGCCGACAATTCTTTAGACTAACTGTGTGGTCATAAGGCGAAACCGGTACGAAAAGTTTGGAATCCTGACTTTCATGATAAAAAAAAGAAAGGTGTCAAGACAACGACGGACAAGAAGAGAGACGCATTTAATTAAAAAGTAAAAATTTAAAAAAAGTTGGCTATCTCTTTGAATTTCATTCGTTAAAACAACTATTGTTGTGATCTCAATGAAACAAAAAATATTTCACTTTTCCCTTACGTATGCTGTTCTCCTTGCGGCTACGAATCTTTGATATTCAAATTATCTCAGAAAAATCAGGGATCTATAAGCGGCGCGTTTAAAGGTTAAAGGCGATAACCATGTGTTTACTCCCAATACTGCATACTTTTAATTGCATATTGTTAGTCGAGTACTTTAAATTGTGGATGATTACAATGTAATTGATAAAATTGAAAGTGGATTGTGTCATTAAACGTTCGCATATGATTGAATTCTGAGCAATGGGTGGCATGCTTTAAAGCACGAGCAATTACGCGCGTAATTCGGAACTTGCTTTGCACATATTACTTGATCCTAAGGGAATACGCGACGTAGCCCGTGCGCCTTTTGTATTGCGTGGCTGATTCTACTTATGATAATCACATGTTATGACACCCGATGACAATATACGCTTGTACCGCGCAAGATTGCGGCGATATAACATGTCGTATTTTGAAGCCCGTATTATATACATGTGTGTTTATAAAAAAATGAAAGTTATTTTCACTGCATTTTGGAACAGATGAACTTTTGCTCACTGAATATATAGGCTGACGCGTGGCTGTGTGTTGGAACAACTGTTTGCCTCATATAAACGACCTGGTTTAGATGTTCACTCGGACACAGAAATTTTTCTTCTTTATTTTATTTTTACCTTTCGCGAATTTTGGTCACGGACGAAATGATAATTTTTTTACTCACAACTAATGACGCCAATGCCGAAACTGATGCCAGAATTTTCGCGCAACGAGCTTTTTAACCCTATAATCAGTGACTGGTGAATTTCTCTGAGTGGGTAGGAGCTGTTAGATGCGGTAACAACAACAACAACAACAACAACAACAACAACAACAACAACAACAACAACAACAACAACAACAACAACAACAACAACAACAACAACAACAACAACAACAACAACAACAACAACAACAACAACAACAACAACAACAACAACAATCGAAAACGACAACAACAACAACGACGACGACGACGAAGACCACGACTACAAGAAAAACGAGAACAGCACATATGCACACACACACACACACACATGGTGCACCCCTTCCAACAATGTTTATCCTCTCTGCCCCCCCCCCCACCCCCCAGAAAAAAAAAACATGGTGCTATTCATACAGACAGCGCTGTAACATTTCATCGATCTACAGTGGCATTCAAAGTGAAATTATGGGTATTTCTATCTGAGCATGACATCTGGCAGAAGTGTCTGCAGTGAAGCTTGAGCTACTCACGGTGAATCAAAGGCGCACAGGAAGCGCCCTCCATGATTTTTTGAAGGACACAAATTTAATAATTGTTTAGTTAATATTATACCTTGCCACTATTTGTACGTACTCTATTCCCAAAGTTATCTCGATATATGAACTTGATTATGCCCTTATACATACTGTTCCCAGTGGAACAGCGGGAAGACAAATTGCAAAAATCTGAACAACAGGAGCGCTTCAGATCTTTGTGATTCGAGTTTTTGCTTTTCCACTATTAATACAAGCCAACTAGCCCAACTGCTCATTTTGATACTGTTCACATTCATTCGTTATAAGCCCTATAGTGTATATAGTATGTACACAGTGCCTCTGAATAGTTTTTTCTTCTTTTTTAGTCTTAATTTTTCGTGTTTTTGTGTTTATTTTGTGCGTTAGTGCCATGATAATGGGATAGCCGGCTCTAAAGTAGCCTACGCTCCCCCTATTTGCCAAATATTAATAAAAATGTATCACTCCTACCTGTTCTAATACTGGGCTGAGGCCATTACCTTAATTTCGGAGCGACGGGGCCAAGTGATTTTAAATGAAAAAAAGAGCAAAGCGAGCCCCGTAACTGTCTCTCAGGGGGAGGACACCTTAACAGTAGCTCACGAGGGGGTTGGGGGTAAAGGAGGGATGAAAAGGTAAAGAAAGAGATAGCGAGAGAGGAAGGAGAGAGCGAGGCGCAGACAGCGAACGACGGAAGTAAGGAAAAGGTAGGAAAGATGGACACAGTTGCAGGAGTCCGAGGACGGGGCACCACTCAGCGAGAGCTCTTGTCGGCGTTGGGAGATGGCGTAGGGCGACTGTGCTGTCGTTGGAGATCGCGAAGGCAAAGCCGGTCGGCACGAAATCCAGCGAGCGAGTCCCTTTAGGAGCAGATAGAGTTCACTTTTCAGCTCTTTACTTTATATTTGAAACACCTGTATTATTCATTGCCAAGTAATAATTTACTCCGGCGTGCCCTAGCTTCCAGGTACAGGACTGCATGCACGCCATGCACAGGCATTAGTTAATCTAAGTGCAAGTGGTACGTTTCTCACTTCCTATTTCACTGCATCCCTGCAACTCACGCTGAGCCCGTAAAAAATATCCGGCAGGATATACGCGCTCTCGTCTCACCGTGTGTTTGCTTCCTCCTCATTCGCCTTACTTGGCCGGTGGAAGTCGTGGTTATGAGGCTTCCGGCAAGAGTGGCCCTTACACCGGCTTTAATCTCAGCGTGGCGCTGATCCCATTCACTACTAGGCGCTACATATGTCTGTACTACTATACTTAAATGATAAAAGAAGATGCATGCAGTTTTAAATGAATATATCAAAAGCTACAGAAGCATACGCCCCCGTCACCTCCCGTGAACCAGCTTTCGCTAGACTGACGGGACGAGTTATGACCGGTGTATACACGATAAGAGATTACTTCATACACAACAGCGACTTGACGGCGCTCATCGAATACACATATGCTGCTGAAATGTCATGCCTGATGCAAACGTCATGGTCAAAATTAAAAAAAGACACGGCAAAAAGCTTTGCTCATCACTCTGTCTAGGATTCAGTATAACACAAAAGTGAAACTTCGTATTAACAGATAAAGTCGAGCGTTTATTGTGCATGGTTTTGTCACAAGGGCGAACGAAAGAATGCTACAGCAACAAATTGTAATGTCACTCCAAGAAGGGCACGCAGCTCGAAAGTGGCAGCGGGCCCCTCAACCAGAAATCACGCACGAAATGAGCATACACATGATGAGCGCCGACTAACAACCATTGCAGCAACAGAAAGAAGGGCGCATGAAACGAATGCACAAGGATATGAAGGACGAGCTCAAACTGTCACAATTCTTCCTTCTTAGTGTATGAGCAGCGCGCTCCTTTCGTAAACTCAGCCATGACAACGAGCGAAGTGACCCGCTCTCTCTTTAACCACTGCAACTTGAAAGTAAACTTGCGGTAGAATCACAAGACGTACGAAGCGCCCGAACCATGAGATAAGCGCGTGCGTGCGGACAATGCCGTCCTGAAGCCGCGTGCGCAACGCGCGGCGCGACTACCTGTAGAGTGTGCTCAACGCGTGCCCATCACGCCATCTCGCTACTGACGACGAAAACACGCTAAATTTGCTGAGCTCCGAGTACCGCCAATGGTATATGTTGTATATAATTGTCTTGTAGCTAGCGAGCTGGTCAACGTACGCTTCGTGGTTGAGTGGTTTCGCACTGCGTGCTGCGGAGCGGGAAGAATCGTATAGGTTCGACACCCGGCTACGGAAGTTTTCTTCCATTTTTTTTGCACTTAGATAGTATGTATTTCACAACGTCAAATCTGCGACGGAAACATGTCAGCGTGGAGTGTCTGTAGGCCACGGCATAAAATACTTTCTAGGTAAAAATACATCTCTGATCTCCCGGTCTTAGGAACCAGTATGACACAAAAGTGAACGTGTTTCCACAGACATAGTTTGTTATTTATAGTGCATTGATATATGAGAGCTAGAAAAATTTTGTTGGCATTTGACAGATATAGAACCGCTTTTTGTGGGTGCACCCACGTTGATGCCTAGCAGCACATCGCCAAACCTATGACTTACGCCCATAATCATAATTCATTCTTTGCGGTAGCTGAACTTGTTTACATAAAGCTGGATGCCGCATATGATGAATCCCGTGAAAAGATGGCAGCAAAAAGCGCGCGATAAGCACTGGTGCTCGGTATGCAATCTTTCAAAGCGTCGCGAAACGCGAAGTGAAAAGCAGCGCGCGTCGTGTGTACCTCAGAGCCCGGGTGTGATTTCTCACAAGGCGAGTGCGGAACGCGGTGTAGCAGCCAGGTGAGCATTGGAGAGTTTTATTTTAATGTGATAAACGTTATCAGTGAGGCTTGGTTTAAATCCGCCTCCTCGACGTGAGCTAAAACATTGTCAAAATTACACTGCTTAGAAACACACTGAATGAGACGGATGCAGCAACGGATCATTGCTTAAGCTAATCTCGGAAGCCACGTATTGCTTGACGCTGCTGTTCCAGACGGCGACACCACTTTGCGAGCCAGAGCATTTTGAGAGAGATAAAGGGTGCGTTGGTGTACTCTCATGTCATGGCTTTGGCGGTGGCGTAGTGCGTTAAACACCCGCCAGCCATTGTCGTGGTCATGGGTTCTACTCCAGGCAACAGAATTTATTTGTTCGTTTTTTTTCTTGTACGCGTGGTCGCGTTTCTTTCACTTAGCCATTTCCTGGACGGAAATATTTCATGAATATCTGGGTCGGCCACGTAAAAAAAAAGCACTATGCAATAAAACAAAAGCCAAAGCTTTGCATTTGAAGTCGGAGATGGGAACGGGATAATAAAATACGCAGGAGAATATATACGGAAAAGTACGCGGCATCTAATAGCTCTAACAAATGCACGCAAGGGAAGAAGAGCATTGCACTGAAGCGTCAGGTTACTCTTAAATTAAAACTGGCGAAAGGTGGTCGCCTTTCAGATGCTTTCAAACAGCATGCAATTAGGTATTGAATGCTGTGTGCTTTATATGATCAAAAATGATCTGATCATAGTGGTTGAAAAATAACGTAGTGTATCATAGCAATGGGGTGACCGGCGCGTGAGGGGTAGACGGGGAAAAGAGAACGACGAAGACGGTGTTGTTGGACTTCCCAGGTTTGTGGCGAATAATGTATTGCATCAAGAAGCGCGATTGCCAACAATCCTCTGTCGATTCCGCATTCTAACGGTTCAAACCTTCTTAAAGTTCTACAGTTTACCGGCGCGAAGATCAGAGTACGCATTTATCAGCGTCCCTGACTCTTTCTTTCTTGCACATTGGGCTCGATTTCATACCCCTCAGATAATTTTCGTTAAAAAGAAACTGTATTGCATAAATGTAGACATTAGCACAGTAATTGAAACTAATTCCTCAACCCTCAACACTAGAATAGAGTACGATGAAACCTTCCCCCCCCCACAAGCCAAGTTGCAATCTCTTAGATTTTTGACCACTACATTAAACGATTACTTAGTACATGCAGAAAGAAAAAATATGTAATAGCTACAGATGCTTCTGTCGACAATAAAAAGGCAGGCGTAGGAATTGCGTCTGAATTCCTCCGCTGGTATTTTTCAGTAAGGCTTCCAGATTTCACTCCTATATTTGAAGCCGAGCTAGTAGCTATTATTTTAGCTCTTCGTAAAATTCCTACGACCGAGACCAGTGCAATCATCCTAACAGACTCACTTTCGGTGTGTGCAGCTCTGACAACCTCCGAACAATCTCGTGCCCTAGCAGCGTTCCACACATTAGCACCACCGCATTTAAAACCCCTCAAATTAGTGTGGGTCCCAGGTCACTGCGGATTACAATGAAATGAATTGGCAGATGCTTTGGCACGAGCATCACTCGATGGACCAGTAATTTCAGCACTTCCCGAGTTAGAATACTTATCAGGGGTTGGATATTGGATATTCGCTATTTTCACAGATAGTTTAGAAAATAACACACAATGAACAGATTATGAGCACCTCGAATTTTCATGGAAAGCCCAGTGGAGTCCGTCAAAAAACTTGAAATTATAATCTCCAGATTCTGGTGCCGTGTCCCCCCATCAAATTTTTATTTACACAGAGCTGGTCTGACACTTTCCCCCCTTTGTCCGTTTTGCGAAGAATCAGAAACTATTGAACATTATTTTGGCTCATGTCGTAACTATGCATTAATTAGGAAACGACTTTTAGATATTCCATTTGCGAAGCTAGGTTTAAATTTAACCACAGAAAATGTTCTAAATTTTGGTGTCTCTTTTTTGGCAAATTGCCACAGAGATGCATTCGATGCAGTGTGTAATTTTATTCAAGACTCTAAACGTTTTTCAACATAAAGCCCACGTTAACAGGTTCTAAAAAAACGGGTCGAAAAGTAATTTTCAAATCTGGATAAATCCGTGACATACCAAATTAATCGGGTTTGGCAAAACCAGCTGTCTTGTCGGCTCCCAAAATCAAGTTATAGCTATTAGTGTCTACTTTCTTGTTGATTCTTTTTTCTCACTACTCAAATCTTTGATTTCTTTGTTTTTTTAACATACTGTATTCACTATACAACCCCCCCCCCCCTTTTTTTTTTCTCATTGTAAGCAATAATGCAGTTATCGTCCATATGAGACTATATGTTCTCTTCGCCAATCCCCCAGAGTGAGTATGAGCAATGGATTAGAGGCTACAAACAAACAAACAAAGTTGGATTGTGTTAGAGTGAGCGGTTCTTGTACGTTACATGTGGTGGCAGCGGCGACAACGTTAACCCATGTTTACATGGAGTAAGGCTGTCGCGATGACAGCAATAGTCGGCAATTCACAGATGCACCTTACGGAAGACGACACGTTGTCGATAGCCCTGGAACCTCCTGCCCCGACTACGAAGGAAAGCTTGGCACAGGCCGCGGGAACCCCAGTCTCATCACACATCCCGCCACCAGCGCCCCATCAGCATCTTCTGTCGGAGTTTGATGTCTAGGATACGCCAAATCTACCTCAGCAGTCAAGCGCTGGTGCCAGTTTACCTATACTTGACTGCCTGCAAGCCCTTGTTTCACAAGGTGAGGCCCACTGACGAGCCCTTATGCAAGATTTCGAAACTCGCTTCACTACCCGCTTGCTCTCTCTTGAGGCCACCCTTGCCCACCGTGCCCCGACGGCAGATGTCGTCGCCGACCTAGCTGCGCGGCTCTCCGTCATTGAGGAGCATGATGATTTGGGGGGTTTAACGTCCCAAAACCACTATATAATTATGAGAGACGCCGTAGTGGAGGGCTCCGGAAATTTAGACCACCTGGGGTTCTTTAACCTGCACCCAAATCTTAGTACACGGGCCTACAACATTTCCGCCTCCATCGGAAATGTCGTTGAGGAGCAGTCTGGCCTTCAGCCACGTATGTATACCACGATCGAATGAAATGTTCTTCTGTCAGCTCAGCCTCGGTTTTTCGGAGCACAACTTACACGACCTATCTTCGATGGCAGCACGTCGTGGGCAGCATTTTTGGTGCAGTTCGAGTTCGTTGCTGCCCTAAACAGCTGGACAGTTCAAAATAAAGCTCAGGCGCTCGTTGTGCAGCTCCGTGGCGCCGCGGTTGAATAGGCCGAGTACATCCCGCAAGTCGTCCGCTCGAACTATGAAGCTCTGGTCTCGGTGCTGGAAACCAGATTTGCTGGCAGTCATCTTCTTCAGCTCTACCTCACAGAACTGAAACACGTCCGTCAAGGTCACCGTGACCTTCAAGAGCTCGCTGCTCACGTCGACAGCTTGTCCCGAAAGGTCTTGTTGGATTGCCCTACCGCAACCATGTACCTTATTGCTCCTAATGCCTTTGTTGATGCCATCAATAACAGAACCGTCCAGCACTTCGTCCGCCTCGCTCGTCCGATTGACGTACGATCAGCTTTAGCTGTCGCTCTTGAGACGGAGATACAAGAACGCTCGCAAGCAGCTGAGGATCTATACCGGAGGCCAACCTACACGGACGCACCATTCCGGACCCGGAATTTGGCTCCTACTCGGCTCCACGATCCTACACCAGTACTCCGGGGCTACCACTGCCACGATGTTGGGAATTTTGCTCAGAACTGCCCTCGAGTGACCGAGTCGTTGACAAATTCACCTCTTCCTATGCAGTCTTCCTCAGGAAACTATAATGCGGGCCATCGAGGGCAGGACCCCACATGATGGCTGAAGCCCTTCTTCTTTCACTTGGCCCCTTCACCGAGATGCCAACTCTGCTGGTGAAGCTTGGAGATCCGCCGCAGCACGTTGAAGCACTAGTGGACACAGGGGCTGCATTCAGTTTTTTAGCGATGAGTTTCTTGTCTTGATTTTCGTTTAGCCCTGAGCAGGTCGATTGACCCCATCTCGTCCTAGCTGACGGAGCCACTCTACCTACTCTCGGTGAAGTCGGCCTGAATGTGCCTGCGCTTGGGAAGGCAGTGAGACAGCGGTTCCTTGTTGTCCCAAACCTGTATGTGCCAATGATCTTAGGCTGTGATTGGTGCGCAGAGTTCGGCATTGGTTTGCAGTTTAACGGCACTGATGGCACCATTAAACTGACATCTACCGCTTCGACACCGACTCGGGCAAGTCTTGAAACTTCCAATAAAGGTTGCCCCAGGCAGTCGTATTTCCCGTTGAGTTGTGCCATTTACAGAACTGTTGAAAAAGTGCGCTCCGTACTCGCTGACAACTTCCGCATGACGAAAAGTCTGATTAATAATTTTTTTTTCGAAAGTCAGCTTTCTAACGACGGGCACGAATACTGCCATGGGTACGAACAGAATAGAACAACCTAAAATTAGAAAACCATCCCTGCTTTTCAATCCCGTGATTATGGCGACCTCAGTTACCATCCCCTTGTCGTCTGCTGCGTGGGTTCCTGTTTACAGTTCCGACAAGTCCTTTATTGACAAGGACATTCTTGTAGAAAGTATCGTTTGTTCCCGGCCTGGAGGCGAATTCGCAATGCCGCGGGCCCTCCATCTCTGTTCCGGCAAAACCTTTGCAGTGCTTGTCTTCAATCTGTCCGACAGTATCCTGTGCGTGCCCTCAGGTACCGTCCTTGGTACCTGTACCTACCTTGAAGCACCGTCTGTCATAGCAGTAGTACAACCTGTAGCACTTTCGTCACCAATGCATCACCCTTAGACTGGAATGAATTCAACATCGGCCCCAACTTAACTCTGTCACAGAAAGCTGAGATTCAAGCACTTCTACGGAAATTCCGTGACTGCGTGGCGATGTCACCCAGTGAGCTCGGCCACACTCCTTTGGTGCAGCACAGAACCGACACTGGCTCTGAAGTTCCTGATCGGCATCACCCGCCTCGAATCTCTGCCTCTGAACGCGCCGAAATCACTAAGCAAGTGGATGACATGCTTAAGCGTGGTATCATATCGCGCTCGTCAAGTCCTTGGTCGTCCCCCGTAGTTCTTGTGAAAAAGAAAGATGGTACAATCGGTTCTGTGTTGACTATCGACGGCTAAACAGTGTCACCAAGCCTGACGTGTATCCACTTCCTCGTCTTGACGATGCCCTTGACCCTCTGCATGGTGCCCGTTTTTTACTACGCTTGATCTTCTTTCTGGCTATTGGCAGGTGGAACTAGACCTGAATGACGCTGAGAAAACCACCTTTCTTACTCCGGATCGTCTATACCAGTTTAACCGCCTGTGATGTGGTCTCTCCAACACTCCTGCCACATTTCAGCGATTAATGGACTGGGTTCTTGGGCATATCAAGAAGTCGGTGGCTTTGGTCTATTTATACGACATAATTGTCTATGCTTCCACGTTTTCCGAACACCTCAGGCGTTTGGAAATGGTCTTGCGTGCTCTCCAAGACGTTCGCCTTTGAATTAAACCTTCCAAGGGCTTTTTCCGCTTTTCTAAAGTTAGTTATTTGGGGAACGCAGTCAGCGCCAAAGGCATCAGCCCTGATCTACGAACCTCCAAGCCATTGCCTGTATTCCTCCTCCGACCACGGCTAAGTAGGTTAGAAGTTTCTTGGGCTTCGCTTCATATTTCAGACGCTTTGTCCCTGACTTCGCTTCTCGCGCAGTACCTCTCAACGAGCTACTGAAGAAAGAAGTTCGCTGGAAATGGGGACCCGACCAAGAAGCTGCTTTCCGCGACCTCAAGAATGCCCTTCAAGCAGCACCGACGCACGCGAACTATGACGAGCATGCCCCGACGATTCTACACACCGATGCCAGTGGTCTTGGCCTCGGAGCTGTTCTCTTGCAAGTTAACGAGGACGGCCAGCAGAGACCAGTCGCTTATGCTAGCCGCCGGCTCAGTGAACCAGAGAGCCGGTACCACACCTCTGAACTTGAGCGCTTGGCTGTTGTTTGGGCAGTCGAAAAATTTCGTCCGTTTGTTTATGCTAAAAGCTTCACAGTCGTTACCGACAACGTCGCCCTTCGCCGACTTCAAACAAACAAACAAACAAACAAACAAACAAACAAACAAACAGACAAATAAACAAATAAACAAACAAACAAACAAACAAACAAACAAAAAAAAAAGACCTCAATGCTAAGTTCGCAAGGTGGACTCTCAAACTGCAAGATTACAACTTTTCTATTGTCCATAGCAGCGGCGCTCGCCATCAAGACGCTGGCTACCTTTCTCGCCACTTGAAGAGCACCGATTAAGCCAGAGCAAGCATAGATGACACTATATATAATGACTCTCAAGCAACGGATAGAAGTAAGACTAAATTATATTACCAATAATTTGTTGTTGTTTCGTTGTAGTGTAATAATTTAATGATAATTACTGAACTATAGTTAAGAAGCAACAAACAATGTTTTATATGCCTTCCTTGAGTTAATTATTGGTTGGATTGATTTACTTGCGCCTGACAAGGATACTATCTCTGTGGCTAAAATTCTCCTTTAGTTCTTACTCGCACGTGCCAGTGCTACATCGGTATGGAAAACAATAAACACATTACGTATCAGAAATGTGCTACTGCTCCAAAAGAGCGATGGGCATTTCCAAAAATCGCAGAACCGCGCCTTTCCCTGCTGGATAGGCGCTGGGGCATTATTATAGAATGGAGAACCGGTGGTCTGTGTAGCCGATGATTTTTCGCTTTCGCGTGCTTTCATCGCTCTCTGTGAGTGGTTTTGGCTGGTGTAAGGTGGTGCTGCTGGATGGATGGATGGATGGATGGATGGATGGATGGATGGATGGATGGATGGATGGATGGATGGATGGATGGATGGATGGATAGGGCTGTACCCTTTAGATCGGGCGGTGGCTAGCGCCACCAAGCCGTAATACTTAATGAACGAAAAAAAATAGTTATATTTTTTCCTTTAAATTGTGAGGTTTAGGATTCGTACTTTGCAGTGAAAGGTTTAATTTTCACTCGTGTCTTGACTTTAGCCACCAATCGGATAACCTTATTCCAAATAAATCTTGCCCTCCCTGTCCCTAAACCCCAGTGCTTTGAAAAACTCTGCGTCATCATCCTAAACTATAGGGTGAAGCCCTTTACAGAACATTATCAAGTGTTCGGCACTTTCCTATTCCTCTCCACACGCACTGCATACCGTGTCTACCCCTTCGTATTTGGCCCGATATGTATTGGTTCACAATACGCCCGTCCTGGCCTCAAACAGTAGAAAACTACCCCGAGTATTATCATAGATCCTTTCCTTGGCAATTTCCTGCTTAAAAGTTTGATAGATCTCTAGTGCGGACTTCTTAATCATGCCAATTCTCCACATATTGGTCTCAGCTTCCTTCACCTTCTTCTTAACCGATAATTTTTTTTTTGGTTTGGCCACCTGCTGTTTTCTAAGTATTTACCAGTCAATTTTTTGGTTCGCTTTCTCCATTTTGTATCGACATTATTCATGTACAAGTAGCTGAATACCTTCCGAGCCCAACGCTCCTCCCCCATTTGTCTCAATCGCTTCTCAAATTTTATCTTGCTGGTAGCTTCCCTGCCCTCAAATGATGTCCATCCCTTATCACCTTGTACTCCCTGATTTGGTGCATTCCCGTGAGCTCCAAAGGCAAGCCTACCTATTCCACGTTGCTTAATTTCTAATCTTGCTTGAACTTCTGAACTCATGCACAAGAGTGCATTGCCGAACGTCAGACCAGGAACCATGACCCTTTTCCGTATTCCTATGACTACATCATACCTATTGTAATTCCACAGTGGCCTGTTTTCCATCACCGCTGCATTCCTGTTACCTTTAGTCGTCACGTATATTTCGTGTCCCCTTAGGTACTCGGCCCCATTGCTTATCCATACGCCCAGATATTTGTATTTATCTGTTATCTCTGGCGTGACCTCCTGTATTTTAAGATCACTACCTTCATTGCCAATAAAAATCATGACTGCTGATTTTTCTTTACTGAATCTGAAATCTAACCTATCTCCCTCATCACCGCAGATGTCCATCAATCTCTGCAAATCTTCCTTGTTGTCGGGAATTAGCACTATATCATCTGCGTACATCAATGCTGGTAGTGCCTGTTCAATAAGTTTTCCTTGCTTGACGAAAGAGAGGTTGAAGCCCAGTCCACTTTCCTCTAATTTGGCCTCTAATCCTTGTAGGTACATCATGAATGATAAGGGTGACAGATGGCACCCCTGCCTAAGCCCCCGTTTTACCGCTGCAGGCTTGGATACCTGTCTTTCTTACTTTATAACTACCTTGTTACCTTTATAGATATCCTTTAATAGATTAGTGACTCCATCTTCCACGCCTAGTGTGTCTAATATTCCCCACAATTCCTCTTGAACCACGCTATCGTACGCTCCCTTGATATCCAAAATTGCTAACCACAGAAGCCTGTGTTCCTTTTCTGCTATTTAGATGCACTGCGTCAATGAGAACAGATTGTCTTCCAAGCTCCAGTGTTTCCGAAACCAATTCTGCAGTTTCCCCAGCACACCCTTATCCTCTATCCATGCCTGCAGTTTTTCCTTTATAATCTGCATCGCCAGCCTGTAGACCACATATGTCACTGTTATAGGACGGTAGTTGTTTATGTCAGCTTTGTCTCCCTTTCCTTTATAGATCATGCTCATCCTGCTAAGTTTCCATCTATCGGGGACTTCACCATCGATTATTATTTTACTCCCTGCCTCTCTCATAGCCTGCTTAGACTTCGGACCTAATGTCTTTATTAGCATAATTGGAATGCCATCTAGGCCTGTTGATGTACTACTAGGAACCCTCTTCTCAGCCCTTTCCCACTCTCGTTGTAAAAATGGAGCCATTGCGCCACTTGATTTATCCTTGTCTATTGTGGTGCATAAAGCACTTCTTTGTTGAAAATTTTCTGTCACCCTTGTTCTTATATATTAAATAGCTTCGTCCCCTTCTAGCCTAGCACCTTGAGCTGTAGCTATAAACATCTGCTCTAGGCTCGTCTCATTTCTTAGGGAGTTAAGATGGTTCCAAAATTTCGCAGCTGCCTTTCTATCTTTATTATGTACTTCGGCCAGCCACTGAGCTCCCTTTCTTCTAATCTTTTTTATTGATCAGAAGGGATGCATACCTTCTGCAGCTTAGAAAGATTTTCCATTTTCTTTCAACATCATCTGTCGGTTCACCTCGCTGCTTAGCATGTCTGTGTTCCCTAGAGGCTTCCTGACGTTTTGCTATGGCTCTCTCAACTTCCTCATCCCACCGACTTTTGGGTTTTGTCTTCTTTTCCGGGGTGACTTGTCACGTGCCTTAGCGAGCTCTAGCTCAAACAGTCTAATAAGATTCGTGTATGTCCACACTGTTTTATTATCCTCAGTGATTACTTTCTCAATTTGTTTAGTAGCTATTTCTATTTGCCTTTCTGAATAAAATTTTCCTGTAGTTGCTCATCTTGTCTCCTTCCCACTTTCACTGCTCTTCTAAAACTTAGCATGATACGTTTGTGATCACTAGCCAGACTTCTGCAGCCACCTTCATCTATGTGCATTCCCCTGAGCTTCACATACATCCTATGTGACATCAGTGCATAATCTATCGTCGACTGCAGCCTTCCTACCTCCCTAGATATTTGCCCTTCACACTTCTGGGTACTGTTGCAAATGATCAAATCATGCCTTTCACACATATCCATGATCATTTCGCCTGTCGGGTTGGTACACCCATCTATATCTTCTATGTGCGCATTCATATCTCCTAGTATAATTATCTCGCACTCTCCTCCTTACTCCTCAATGTCCTTTGATATACACTTTACCATTGCCTGGTTTTCCTCTCGGGCCTTTTCTCCCGTCCACAAGTACACTAAACCAAGGAGTGTCATTTGCCCTGCGACTTTCCCTTTTAGCCATAAACGTTCCTTGCACTCCTGCTTTACTCTTTGCCAGTCTGTACTTTTATGAATGAATGCCCCAATACCACCCCCCTTCTGCTGCCTTCTGTTCTATTACAATATTCCCACGCGTAGTCCGGATTGTTGGGAGGTTGTTCCATGTCCCTAAGATGTGTTTCTACAAGACCGTATACCATCGGCTTCTCCTCCCTTAGCTGTTCTTCTATCTCTTCCCACTTCAGCCTGTTCCTGCCACCCTGCATGTTAATATACCTTGGGTCTGAATTGGCTCGGCGCTCGTGGTTACGTCTATTTCTGCCCCGGACTCTACCTATCTTAGATAATGGTGCCACTTTGGAATCGTATCTGTGCATACCACCTGTCAAAGAGCCTCCCTGGTTGTTTTCCTCGTTACTAGCTATCCTGCACCCCGAAGGGCTCGCGTGCCCCCCAAAAAAGCTACTGCGCGTCCTGCAAGTCGCCAACCTACCTCATGACCTAGCCGCCCATCGAAGTGAATTCTGTCTCGTTGAAAACCACCCCGCCTATGCACCTCTCTGTTTATTTCCACCGCCTCAAAGCCTTTCTCTCGACTCATCCGCCATATCTCTTAGTTTGCGTTGACAACTGCTCTTTGCAGGTTACAGTCACGCACCGGCACCTCCGGTATTGTGCATATCACTACCTGTACCTGAGGAGAAGTGGCGCACATGTCATCGACCCCTTTCGCCAGTGTGGTTGCTAGTCCTGCTGTATCGTCATTTTATGCATCGTTTAAACCGCCTGAAATTATCACGAGGTTTCGTCTATCAGCTGTAGTATCGAGTTTTGCGCTCGCTTGACTCATGACTGCTTCCAGCTTGCGTACTGGGAACGCCCCTACTACAACCCTCTTGTCCCCTCTTACCCTCTCTTTGATTGCTTCTGTGTATCGATTTAAATTCGAGTCCCCGCCGATTATCACATTCTTTGGCTTTTCAGCTGGATCGTCCTGCACCTGGGGGTTACTTACACCTGTAACGCCAGCTGCTTTGTCCTCTCCCAGCCCCACCACTACTTCACTGAAGCTGGGCCTTGCGACAATTGAACCGTCTGAAACTGTTTTTTTCAAACTTGCTTGCTCTTTCTTCTCCGCCGTTTTGGTTGCCGGTGCCCTACTGTTCTCTCCATCGGCCACTCCTTTGTTCACCTTGGCTAGTGCTTCTTCGGCGGACTTCAGCCTTTCTCCTATTGCCCTCGTTTTCTCTAGCTCTGCCGCCAACGCAGTCACCAGCTCAGTGATTCTCATCTGCAGTTCACTTTGGGCAACCATCATTTTCTCCATTTTTTCCTCGACCTTACATTGCCTACACTTCGCGTCAGCCTCTTCTCCATCAGATTCTACACTTAGGTCCATTTTCAAACCCACCCCGCATACTGATCACTTTACCGTCTTTTTAACCATGTCTTTCTGACACCAATTGTCTCTATGACTTATATCACTCGATAATTACAAAACTCTAGCCCTGCCCTACGAAAAAGAGAAAATCTAAGCTCTACTACAAAAATTTGCATGTTCATTGTATGTGCACCTCTCCCACGGGTTAGAAAGAGAAAAAAAACAAAAAAAAACAAAAAATCAACACACACACACACACGCACAAACTAATAAATACCTGGTGACTGACCCCCGAAAAAGCCGTATAATGTAATAAGTGCTACAAAGATTTTAACTGCTGCCTTCTTAATAATAAAGACTGCTGCCTTATTCAAAACATGCAAAGATCAAAACATGATCAAAACATGCAAAACCACTTATCTGCGCAGTCGATCGGGAGCGCTCAAAAACACGTCCATCCTCCGTGACAGTCCGAGCCCGTCTCGGACAGAGGTCACTGTTGGGAAGAAACAGCGACGTCTGTCCGCTTTGACTTTCATGCACGCAAACAAGACTGTATTGTTCATGTTACAAATGTTTGAATAATTTGAATATATAAAATAAATATATTATGACATGCCAGAGTTCTACTAACTAAATGTGTAAATACCTGTGAAAAATGTAACCGATGTATGTATATTTCAGGGTTAGTGATGTGTAAATGTATATGTCACTGATGCAGACTGTTTTGGTTAATAGGAGGCGAGACCTCTTCAGGCTTTTAGCTTTTAGTCTTAGCGTCCCGCAGGAAAATTTTGTAATTTTCTAGAAATAAAGAATGTTGATCATCATCATCATCATCACCAGTCTGACTACGTCCAGTGCAGCACAAAAGCCTCTCCCATGTTCCGCCAGTACACTTGGTCTTGTGCTTGCTGCTGCCAATTTATACCCTCAAACTTCTTAATATCAACAGCCCACCTAACCTTCTGTCTCCCCCTAACCCACTTGCCTTTTCTAGGAATCCAGTTAGTCACCTTTAATGACCAGCAGTTATCCTGTCTACGTGATACATGCCCGGCTCATGTCCATTTGATCTTCTTGGTTTCAACTATGATATCCTTAGCCCCGGTTAGCTCCCTAATCCACTCTGCTCCCTTCATGACTCTTAAGGTTACACCTACCATCTTCCTTTCCATTGCTCGCTGCGTCGTCCTCAATTTAAGCTGAACCCTCGTTGTAAGTCTCCAGGTTTCTGCTTCGTAGCTAAGTACCGGCAAGATGCAGCTGGTATATATTTTCCTCTTGAGGGATAGTGGCAATCTACCTGTCATAATTTGAGAGTGCTTGCCAAATGTGCTCCACCCCATTCTTATTCTTCTAGTTCCTTCAGTCTCGTGGTTTGGTTCTGCGGTTATTACCTGTCCTAAATAGACATACTCTTTTACTACTTCAAGTGCACTATTACCTATCACGAAGCACTGTTTTCTTCCGAGGTTGTTCTGTTCTCTTCCGAGGTTGTTTTCTGCAGATTAATTTTAAGACCTACTTTTCTGCTCTCATTATCTAACTCCGTATTCATGAGTGAGTTGCTATTTATCCACTGAGCCACTCAGCAACGCAATGTGTCGGCGGAGCGCAGGTTACCGAGGAATTCTCCATTACCTATTGTGCCTAACTCCTCCCATTCTAGGCCTCTGAAAAGCTCCTGCAAGCACGCGGTAAGTAGCATTAGGTAGGATGTGTCCCTTTGCCTTACACCCTTTTTGATTGGTATTCTGTTGCTTTCTTTATGAAGCACTATGGTAGCAGTTGATCCCCTGTAGATTTCTTCCAGGATGTTTATATATGCTTCGTCGATGCCCTGATTCCGCAGTGTCTGCATGACTGCTGATTTTTCTACTGAATCAAACGGTTTCTCGTCACCTATGAAGGCGATGTATAGTAGTTGGCTATAATCTGAGCATTTCTCTATTACCTGATCGATAGCTTGAATGTGGTTGATTGTTGAGTAGCCAGTTTGGAATCCGGCTTGTTCCTTTCATTGATTGCATTCTAATGTCTTGATTTCGTTTGCGATTCTTTGTAAATAGCGTGTATACTCTGGAGAGCAAACTGATCAGCCTGTAATTCTTCAAGTCCTTCTCACTTCATTTCTTATGTATTAGGGTGATGTTAGCATTCTTCCAGGATTCTAGTAATGTTCCCGTCAGGAGACACCTCCTAAACAGCGTCGCTAGTTTTGCTAACACAATCTGTCCTCCATTTTTCAGTAGATCTGACGTCACCCGATCCTCACCAGCAGCTTTGCCTCTCTGCATTTCTTCCAAGACTTTTCTGTCTTCTTCTGTCATTAATGGTGAGATCTAGTCTGGGTTTCTGCTAGTTCTTACATTATGGTCGTGGTTGTCCCGGCTACTATACAGATCTCTGTTAAACTCCTCCACCATTTGAACTATCCTATCCATATGGGTAGTTATTTTGCCTTCCTTGTCCCTTAGTGCATAGATCTGGTTTTTGCCTATCCTAAGTTTTCTCTTCCACGCTTTGACGCTTCCGCCATTCTTTAGTGAGTGTTCAATTCTATCCATGTTGTACCTTCTCGCATCGCATACCTTACGCCTAATAATCAAGTTCGAAAGCCCTACCATCTCTATTCCGTCTGCTGTACTTGAGGCGTTCATGCTTTGACGCTTCCTAATGAGATTCTTTGTTTTCTGGAATAGCTTGCCACTGTTCTGTCTAACTACAGTACCCACAACTTCCACTGCACACTCCATAATGATACTCGTCAGATTATCATTCATTGCGTCAACGCTAAGGCTGTTTTCCTCGATAAGAGTCGAGTACCTGTTTTGAAGTGAGACTCTGAATTTCTGTATTGACCCTTCTAGTGCTAGCTCATTGATTGGCTTCTTGTGTATCAGTTTCTGTCGTTCCTTCTTCAAGTCTAGGTGAATTCGGGAATTTATGGTGACTGAATCGTACCTTGCCAAGCACTTCCACATGCTGCAGAATGCCTGGGTGCGCACTCAGTTATGAAGTCTATTTAGTTCTTCTTTTCGCCATCGGGGCTCCTCAATGTCCACTTACGGTTTCCTCGTTTTCGGTATAAGGTATTCAAAATCCGTAAATTATTGCGTTCTGTGAATTGTACTAGTGGCTCCACTCAGGCATTTTTAGTACCGATGCCATAATCTCCTACTGCCTGGTCTCCAGCCCGTTTCTTCCCCACTTTTGCATTGATGTCTCCCATCAGTATAGTATACTGTGTTTTTACCTTACTCATTGTCAATTCCAGGTCTCAATAGAAGCTTTAAACTGACGCATCATCTTGGTTTGACGTAGGCGCATAAGCCTGTATCACCTTCATCTTGTATATCTTATTGAGTTTGATTACGATACCTACGACCCTTTCACTAGTGTCATAGTATTCCTCTATGTTTCTGTGGATACTGAACCCCACTCTCAGTTCTCTTCTGTCAGGCAAGCCCGACGATAGCAACGGACGTGCCCGTTCTCTAGCACTGTATGTGCCTCATCTCTCCGCCAAGCCTCACTGAGCACTATTACATCCCATTTAATGCCCTCGAGCTCCTCGAATAGTACAGTGATACTTGCCTCACTAGATAAGGTTCTAGCGTTAAACGTTGCCAAGTTCAGGTTCCAATGGCGGCCTGTCCTGATCCAGAGATTCTTAGCACCGTCTTCTTCGTTGCAGATCGGACTGCCACCGTGGTCAGTTGCTTCGCAGCCGCTGGGCACGGAGGGCCGTGGGTTAATTGACGTATGCACCGGAGAGGTAGGGGCCTGGGTGGCCAATCCTTTTCTGGTGAGGGAGTGCGTTGCCGGTGGTGGTGACCGGGGAGGCCGCACCCCAGGTCTCTTAATGCAGTTCCATCACCACGCGGACTTTTTAAATTCAGTTGGTATTTGCGCGGCACCCAGATTCGAACCACAGACCTCTTGCATGCGAGGCAAATGTTTTAGCCATTACGCCATCACTGCTATTACTAACACGCAGTTATGTTCCTCTAAAAAGAGACCTGAAACGTGTCAAAATACATGCATTCACTATTTTGTCATTCCTTTCTACTTTTTATGCCACTATAAGCAGGACACGAAAAGAGGCACAAGTGATTCAATCACGGCATGTCACATCGCACTATTTGAAAATCCCATTCGTTTGAGTCATATACAGGCTGTTCAGAGAGCCCACAATGCGGCGGTGAGGCTAGGCCTCCCCATCGCGATGTGGGTGGTCCCCTTTGAACCTTGATGATCAGTTGGGTACCGTTTTTAGGTATGAAGTACCGTTTTCAGTACCTTCAGTACCGTTTTTATATATGAAGTTTTACTACACTCTCACTTAGGTGCCGGATAACAAACGGCACATAGGCGGCGCGCTCCTGCGTACTGATTAAAATCCTGTCTATAGGGAGCCCAGCAATAAAAAATACCCGTGACATCCGCGCGGTGCGGAAGTCACGCATACAGCCGGTAAAAGCAGGCGTAAGAAGGAAAAAAAAGAAAAAGGGGAGAGCCGCCGTCTCTGTCGCGCCAGCCTGGCGCCAGGAGCCGGCATCAACTTACGCAGAACCGATCAGCCACAAACGTGAGCACGTGAAAAAAAAGAGACCCCCCCCCTCCTGCTGCCGCCATGCCAGCTGGGCGCCCGGCGCCGGCGTCACGTTCACCGTCGCCTACATGCCATGGCACTTGTGCCTCACTGTTTCATCCCGCTGTCTTGGGATGGTCGTTTTTCTACAAGATGGTCTGGGACGGAAACATTTTCCAGTGCTATATGGCACACTTTATTCAAGATGTATTACCTCTCTCTGCATTTGGGCATACATTGGGATGTGCAGTCCCATTGTTACTCTTTTGACTTCAATAAATGAGTACAAACAACTTTTGTCGAGGTATCATTTGTCGAGGTATGACACTGTGTCATGCCCTAAATAAAAGAGCACTTGTGCATGCGCGACAGCTTTCTAAAACACTGGCCCATCTATGTTGATGCTCATTTTCTACGAAACAAGTTGAAGTGATTTTAGGAAAGCATGGCAAAAAAACAAACCGAAGGCCGCGAGACAGAAAAAGATCAAAATTGAATATTGATTGGTCGATGTTTGATTAGTGGCTGTGTAATCTGATGATGAACATCAAGTACAGAAGTCAAAAGTCAGGTGCAGAAGTCAGCAGCAGAGCCCCGCCGTGGTGGTCTAGTGGCTGAGGTACTCGGCTACTGACCCGCAGGCCGCGGGTTAGAATCCCGGCTGCAGCGGCTGCATTTCCGATGGAGGCGGAAATGTTGTAGGCCCATGTGCTCAGATTTGAGTGCATATTAAGAACCCCAGGTGGTTGAAATTTCCGGAGCCCTCCACTACGGCGTCTCTCATAATCATATGGTGGTTTTAGGACGTTAAACCCCACATATAAATCAATCAATCGAAGTCAGCAGGAGAGCGTATGTTAGCGACATTTGCTCACTCTTTTGAATAATAAGTACAGTTCTCATATTCCAATTTGACTTAGTAACAGTTAACCACATCCAATACAACCATTTTACTGCTGTGGAGATAATGTACCAGCTATAAAAATCCCCATTTTCTAAAGAGCAACTGCTATCAGTAACAATAGATATTTTGAGGTTCGTTCTGCACCATTTCTTGACGCCGACGTTCGCGAAAGTAATGTGCAGATGCATTATTTATTTGGAGGGAGACCGACCTGTCCGTCGCTAATTTGTGTACGTCATACTTGACCTTGGAACGCGTTTCGGCATTCACTTGAACAACGGTGTGATGCTGAATAAAGGTAAGAGTAGCCACTCCCAATAAATAAGATCAGTTAAAGACTGAAAATAAGTAAAAACCACTCTATATAGCGAAATAATGTGCATAAATTCTAATTGCAGAAATAAGTAATCGTTGAAATGCTAAAAAGGTGCTGCTGCCTCATCGTGCAGCTCGCGGCAGTTCGCGCGTACGAAACTCAACTTTTAGAGTAGGCACGCTAAAATACCAATGCAAGGTTCACGTGCGAAAGCGCATTGTCTTCAAACAGCTGATAATAGGCTGCTGTCACTGACGCGGGTGTACCTTCCGACACACCTCAGCGCAATTTCTTACAGCACACGCACTTGCGAGAAACCTATGCAGGTTTTGACAGCCGAACACAGCCTCGTGCGCGAATTTCGGTGAGCGTAACACCCGCAGTTCACGGGGAAGCACTAAAACGACGCACAAACACGCGTTCATCGTTCTTGCGAAATGGCGCACAATGAACCGAAGTCGGAGCCGAAAGCGCTCACCGTGGTTGTCTCGAGTTCATGAAGCCCTACAAACTATTCGCTGATCAAATGCAAGCACATGACACAAAAGCAGCTCATGGTTTTGAAGACGGTTTGCAAAAATCCACTTGGTAGATATATACCGCTGCAAAAAGACTTGCCTTCATGCGGTGGCGCTGTGGTGCAATAAGTAAGACATCTGCTTCACGTGCATGCGTGGTCCCGAGTTTGATTCCAGGGCTGTGCTTTGCATGTTAATCTCGCAAATATAGGTGATTGTCATACTAATAGTTTTTAATTACCTGTAGTCGTAACATCCACCGCATTCTCGGCGAGAAACCACTCTCAAAAGCGTACAATAATGCTTTCTTTCCGCCACCGCATCAGGGCCGGGCCGCCTACGGAAATCTCACGCCTAACTGCAAGCCGTATCTTGCGAGGAAAAACTTGACCTGAAATCCCGGCTAATCTTTGTCCCGGCTATTCTGAAGGCCACTATAAATCGGGCCGGTTTCTCTGAGACACGGCTACGGAGCCGCGTAGAAGCGGCGATAATTTGTCTTGAATTCCTGCCTGCGGGCGTGTAGTCTAGCCAGGATATGACTAAGAATGTACCCCCACCATCTTTGTAAAACTGAACCTTATGCATGTTGCCATAAATTAAGAGGCCGCATTGCTTGCCAACACTAAGTTTACTTAATGGGAAAACACTAGGCTTGTTTAAATATTCGGGCGCTTCAAGTATTTGAACGAATATTGACGTATTCGAATTCGCTTTGATTCAAATTTGAAATATTGGAAGTTTTGAAGTATTCCGAATTAATGGAAGTTTCGAAAAATTCCAAACAAAGAATTGAATACAAGTCCGCATGTAACCTCTTGTGAAGGTGGGTTCTCTTCAGTGGAGGACTGCTACACAATATGTCCGTTCGATTCGCCTGCACCACATGAACCAGTTCACGAGGTGCTGCACCTCGCCATTCGTTTCAGTGGTGCCGAATTGACGACCTCAGAACCCTATCATTCGTTTCGAAAGGTGCAGAAGGGGTGCAGCACTGGTTCACGAATTTCTTGCATCTCCTACGCGGACGGTGCCGGCTTGGTGCAGCCATGCATGCAGCTGAACAGACGACGCAGCGCTTTGGCGTAAGCGCCGTGCCCGCCTCCACTAACGCGACGTGTTTTGCCAAGATGTTTGCGCCTCATAAACTGTACGCATGTGCAGTTTTCCATCGGTTAGTGTTAACTGAACGATGTAAACTAAGCAAACAGAAATAAACCCAGCACCTTTTCGGCACATGGTCATTCGTTTCGGGTGTCGCACTGTGCCTGCACCACTGAACTCGCGTGGCACAATTTGTGCACTTCGGGTGCACAGCTGTGAACCGGTTCAGATTGGTGCAGGTGAATCGAACGGACCTTAGGAATACACTTTAAAAATATATACGCGGCCTCGTAGCCTCATTTGAAGGTTAAATGAATATAGTACCCTCACATAGAATGTAATTTTTTAAAGTTTTTGCGAGTTTTTGTACCAGTTTTGTGCCAGTTTTTGTTGTACACTTTGATATGTGGCATATTTTATAGATTATCACTTGAATTCTGCCGAAAGTAAAGTACAGATACAATTCAATGCTGCTTCGACTTCCTACAAACAAACACAAAGTGAGATTTGCAAATCCTTTGTTTCACTTTGAAAAAAAAAATACTGTGCAGGTTAGTTGGGTCAGAAAAAATATGCTCATTTTTCTCTATAACATTTTTAATGTGATATAAACTACTATTGAAATACGGTTCTAGTTATTCGAACCAACGCACTATTTGCATCGAACCTGAAAGTTATTATTTGCACAAGCCTAGAAAATGCGCTAACATAACGACATTGCTTTGCACTAGGAGCACAGTTTCAAGTTGTTTTTTTGGCGAAACTTCTTCGACAAAGCCATTCATTACTACTCTGAATAGTGCTGCAATGCTCCTTAAAGATTATGGATGAAATTCACTAGAGTTTTCACTAGGTGAGTGGGAAGGAAGATTAGTAAGTTTATGCAGGTACATTTATTTGGTACCGAATGCAACCTACGGAGCTTGAATCTCGAAAGTGCGAGAAGAAGCCAACAACCAAAGGTTCGACACTGGGTGTAATAGTGCCACTTGCATACCTCGGACTGCCCCATGATGCCGTATGTGTGCGAATTCTTGGAGACGATGCCAAACATGGAGGCCTTCTTAATTTCTTTCAGCGTAGCATTTGATATCGATGATGATGTCCCCAAGAACCGTAATGATCACTAACATGCCGAAGAATAAAGAAAGTGGTGGAGGAATTTGCTAGGTTCTCGAATATGTGATACTGCCCGAAAGGCACCGTACGTCCTGTTCATTGCTCAGTGCTATTTCAGGACTTGGATTTTTCGTGACGCTGCAGCTTAGTTTAACCTTTGTTAAGATGTTCATGTCCTAATTCACTGTGATTACGGGGCTGAGAGTTTATACCTGAAGCATCCCGTGTAATTAACTAGCCGAATTTATTGAGGCGAGAGTTTTAGACCTCATTAAATACCCAGAGGGTCCCCTATCCATCCACCTAAGACGATTCGGTGGCGAAGGCCATCTTCGTTTTCTTCTCCGTCCATGTTCTGACCCTACCCCACCAGTCCATGAGTGTCTGCAGAATTTTGCCGTGGGTGCAAAGCCGTCTTGTATCTTGGCTAGGGGAGGGAGAGAGCACTGGTGTAGCTTGGGTGTGGGCAAATACTGGTGCGGCTTGAGGGTGGTGAGTGCCCTTTTTGCACCCCCCTGCCGACGCCCATGGGAAGCACCATTCACACCACCCTTAGCAAACTTGCTGCGCTTATTAAGATTTGCACTGCCTCCAAAATCAGAGGCAGTGCAAAATTTATTTTGCATTGCGTTCATTTTCAGACCACGACCAAGCGTGGATGTCATGCGATGACGTGATCAAGTGAAGTCGCGTGACACTTTTCGCGATGTCTGTAGTCGTACGTGTCGTCACATGATAATTTTCCGGATTACTCGACGCCGCTGACGCGGGACGCAAAAGGTCAAATTAAAGGTTTGATGAGGCATCTGAGCTTTTCACTATAAATAAAAAAATGACAGCATATCCACGAGGTGAATGATAGAAAGTGGGGCGAAGCTGGGTCTGCAGGCCACTGCCCCGCTGCTTCGGCCTCCCGTTGACGTACTGCAGGGTCCTCGCGGCGCAACTCAGCCTCACGCGCCCGTACGGCGGGGTTCCTTCTTCGAACGCGAGCCGCCGCCAACCTGCGCGCACGCCGCTCAGCAGCCTTGTCGCTTCTCTGCCGCCGAGCCTCTCAATGCGCGCGCATGCGAAAACGGCTATTGTACTATAGAGCGCCCCCTGGCGTATGACGCCACCAAGAACACGCGATCGTAGTCGTGTGATTGTCTCTCTCTTGTTCCATGCGTGTGACGTCAATCCTTCTTTTCGACAAGTAAGTCTAGTGTAATACCACTTGCATTTTTCAGCGCATAGTACAAGTACCACTCTTTATGACCGGTTGAAGAATTAAAGAGGGGTGGTTACCCACAACGTTGACGCACAAGCCACGCCGCAAGGAGCTTCGCCCCTAAAATTTACCTTCGGTGACTGGCGTCCCGCGGCGGCGGCATCAACAAGAATAGGAAACTCATCACGTGAGTGCGTCCTCATATGACGTCATCGTGGCATCAAAGATAACCACAATGTGCATGGTCATTATAACAGTCTCATGATCACGTCGTCACATGACGTCATCGCTTTTCACTGCCTCTGTGACCAGCCCACCAATCACGGAACTCGAGCAAAATCAGGTGAGGTGCTGAAAGTTTTGTATGCCTCCGTCATACAGCCAGTGTAAAACCACGTTATTTGCAGAAAACTTTACGAGGGAAGGACCGACAAATTGACTAAGAAGAAAAAGAGCAGGACGGCTTTCGCCTTCTAGACGTCTTGGGCGAGTGCGTAAAAACCCTGCGAGTTTTTATTGCACTCATACAAAGGTGTTGATTTTGCTGTTTACTGAACGGTTATGTTCAATCGGATGTGCTTTCTGTTCACCATAAACCTAGAGGCCTCACCTATTTGGATTCGCTCATATCATTTTTTATTTCTTTCTCTGTGTCGAGCCAAAGAGTGCTAGTAGAAGTTTCATTATTACCGATACAAAAGCGATACTCTTCGTCATTTTCTTTCACATTGCCAGTTGATGTAAGCGCTGGTCCGGCCTTCTGTACCTTTCTCACACTGAATGAGGCTTTCGTCATTGCTTTTGAAGTCACAGTCTCACCATCAACAGCCTTGCACAGCATTACTTATCAGCGTTTTCTGGCTTAAACATTCCGCGCCCATATACTGAGTCCTTATTAGCACCTTAAAAATGTTCATGCTGCGATATTTTTCCTTCTGAATAGTTCTGTGACCAGTCCTTCAGTTGTTTCGTCCATGGCCTTTTTGGCAAAGATGACAAGAAAGGTTTTATTCAGAATCTTGTTGAAACATCTATACAAACGACAAATTACTAAATTAGCATAATTGTAAACTGTACACAAAAATCACGGGAAGTTAAACAGTAAAACAGAATATTGTCTAAATTATGCATACTAACGCTCATTTTGTTATATATTTATCCCCAATGTTAACTAGTCACGACCTTTTGCGCATTCAGGTGCAAAATCCTGAGTTAATTTCCAAATGACAGTCTTGAAAACAGGAACTACACAGGGACAGCATGTTTTACACTGTTTGAAAATAAATACTGCAAGTGAAGTGAAATGTGCAGAATATTCTGGCTTGATGTAGTGCGACACGACGCCGTAATTATGCTCTTCCACACCCGACAGCAGTCACTTGATGTTCGCTCTACGGAAGTGCTGGTATAGCTTGTTTTAGGGGCGAAACTTCTTATGGCGAGACGTGGCCGGTTGTTGGGCGACATCGGGCGTCGGTCGTCGATCGTCAATCATCCTCTGTACCCATTAGCGTCTCCCTCCTCATAAAAAAGATGACGCTATTCCACAGAGATGCGTGCGAACTGCAGTTGGGTGACGATATACTAGAGGGCGCTCTACGCAGTCTATTTCTCGTCTCGTTTCCTAAAGGGTGCTGTCCCAAGAGATGCGTACTAAATGGCAGTTAGGTGAAGGTGCGCTACATGGCGTGGCGTTGGTGATGCAGCTGCTCTTTGATTGGCTGCTACGCGGGCTACGCGGGGATCCACCGGCGCCCACAATCTCTCATTCTTCTGGATCGTCGCCGTACGAGTGCGCTTGCCGGGTTGTGCACATGCTGCTAGGCGGACCATGGACGACGAGGAGCGCCGAGTGCGGAAGGCCCCTGCGGCTCGTGCTCGTCGGCAGGATCCCGAGGTGCGGATGAACGGAAGCACGGACGGACGCATGGATGAACTCACGAATTGACAGATGCGCGGACGGACGGACAGAACGACGGATGAAAGCACAGGCGGACGGACAGATAGATGCCCATACGAATGGACACATGGATGAACGAACGCATGGACGAACGCATGGACGAACGCACGGACGCTTCGCACTCATCACATTCACTACGTTATTATGCTGTCATTTTTTTCTACTTTCAGCGTCTAAGTACAAAGTTTCTCATACGCAGCCTTTGAAACAGCCGATTAATATTGAAATCTACATAGTGGGGCTCGAACCCATTCATAAGGGTGGAATTTTAACATTGATTATCATGCGCGACGTGCTACGGTCTTGCACTGCGTATCGCGTGGAAGCATATGACGAGTGATAGTGCCCACATGAAGTAATAATAGTAAACCTGTACGACCATGCTGACAATACAGCAAATAAGGAAAGCTTCCGCTATGTGGAAATGCAATCAGCGAAGCGCAGGGGACTCGCTGCGAAAGCCGAGTAAAGTTTCCAATTCAGTGGGCCTTTTCGCGAGTACGTGAGCATTTTCCCGGGTTACTAATAAGTCAACGATATTGTTTGCTGGCTTCATGTGGCTCAGGGTGAGTCTTATCTGTAAATGCAGGTTGAAACAGGGTAATTACGCGCGATATTTCCGCAACGATGCGTTCGCACGCCCGCGCGCGGCGAGTAACGAGATGAGCCATCGCTTCCGCGAGCAGACGACACTCCGCCGGCGCTACGGCTTCCCATAATGCTTTGCGGCTAGCGTATGTGGCGTGCACCCATTTCTACAAAAGCCCATTGAACACCACATATAGAAATGCACGGGACCCCATTGTTATTAAACCCTCTAAGAAGCCACGTAGTTTCTAGTGCAACACTGTACCTTCATGAATTGAAGAGATCCTGTTAATTTCTCTTTCATTATAATGTTCTAAGTTTGTCGAAAAATTAACATATTTTTCAAGAAACACAATGACATCGCTTTTCCTTTTCCCTGCATGGACCTCAATTTTTCTGTCGCATTAACCGCTGCCTTCTTGGCCAATCCCCACTAGTGAGTATAGAGCCAGACTATAGGAACAAGGAAGCAATCCCGTATTGATACCGGGGTGGAAGCGTAAATTAGCAGCGCTTCTCTAACGTCCAAAACTCGTTGTTTTCTTTTGACGCCGAAAGTGGATGTGCCTTCTTTAGCTGTTGCTTGATAGTGATGTACACAGCCGCCGCAGCGCCACGCGCAAGCGTGTGCCCTTTCATAGAGATAGCGTAAACAATGCTTGTGATTTTTTATTTCATTCTTTCAATATTTTAATTGTTTTGTTATCTGTTTTTATGTCCTGAATAAATCTGTCATGAGGATGAAACAGGATGATAGAATATATCCGGCTCTAACGCAGGTTACCTTCTCAAGTTTTTTAAATATAAATTAAAAATTAATTCCACTATTCTTATTGGTCTTCAGAATTTCAGAATTATCTGCTTAGTCTGAATGTACAAATAGTTATTTAACTCTTTTCTTTATATTATTACTTTTACTTTTGCATAGTCATTTCTTATTACCACAAATAATCAAGACTTCATAAGAATTATTCTTGGCCCATTATTCACTGTGGGTACGATCTTTATTGCCGACGTTGGCGTTTGTATCTGCGGCACGATTTGAAAATTTTGTCACGTCGGATAACTTCTTACTTTGTCAGAATCCAAGTTTCTTCATCTCAGTTATCATAAATATCATTGGAAAAAATTGATGGTGATTCTCTAGGGGCAGGGACATCAGTTACCAGAATACGATGCCAAGTCTGGTGGAGTAACCTTTACGTCTCTATTGCAATGAGAGTGAATCCCCGAATAATTTCTTTCTAAGATGTAGATTATTTACCAATAGCAGAAAACGGCTTCCAGATAAAGTTCTTCTAAGAATAGACCTAAGTTTATCCCTTCAGGTGGTTATTTTTTTGGAGTACTGCGTTTTAGCCACAGGAACACTTGCGATGCCGTATGAGATTTCCTACTAATCTGATGTTATGAATCTAATGAATCTAATGTTATATAAATTTAGCTCATTTTTCAACAACATTAACTTCATTTCTTTTTTTTCTTGAATTAAGATAATGGTGATTTCGAAAGCTATCTGTTACTAAACATTGTGAGAATATAAACAGATTCATTTATGTAACTAGGTACTGCTGGCTTCATGGCCGATCCCTCTGGTGGATTGTGCCAATTTAATAAGGGTTAACCAAAGAACCGTTTGTGAGGGCAAAAGAACAGCAACAAGAAAATGAAGACGATGATGGTGACGACGACAACAAATGCTGCGCGCATTACATTATTAAAACTAGTAATGAATGCTTCTAATCAGTAGTTATTTAACTACTAGACATGAGAATCACACAATACAGAAAATATAGGAAAAATTCACCTTCTACTCGGTCGATCCCCTCTAATATGTGTGTACCATGTTTGGACTCAAGAGCGAAAAAAAGAAGAACAAGGCCAATCTCGCTGAGGAGGTATGAGCTTTTGTAGATGCATAATCATCATCATTATCAAGTTGAGTGAACATCTGGACACCCGGCAATCCCTAGACGAAACCCTCTGCAAACTTCAACCATCATCTACCGCTCGATTCGCGGCAGCACAGGTCCACTAGCACTTGCCTACAACGAATTCAGGTCAGCGAATCAGCAGAAGGAGCGATGCTGCATGCTTCATGATGTAAGTGGTCTCGGTAGTGTAGGCTCTTTGATGGCCCCGCCGCGGTGGTCTAGTGGCTAAGATACTCGGCTGCTGACCCGCAGATCACGGCGGCTGCATTTCCGATGGAGGCGAAAATGCTGTAGGCCCGTGTGCTCAGATTTTGGTGCACGTTAAAGAACTCCAGGTGGTTGGAATTTCCGAAACCCTCCACTACGGCATCTCTCGTAATCATATGGGGGTTTCGGGACGTTAATCCCCACATATCAATCAATCAATCATGTTCTTCGATGTGCGACGAGGTGCAACATGACCACCAGCTCAGCTCGCGCATTACGCCAGCTCCGAATGCATTCACGCTGTTTTTACAGCAGAAATGGCGCAAGCCGCCACTGTCAAGAAATCACATGCCCTCAACGCCAGTGACGAGGGGACCGTTGTGTGCAATGCCTACGAATCTACCACTGTGTTCTCCTAGCGCTGCTGACTATGAGGCCTACCAGCAGAAGGCAGCCGAAATTACCACTGAAAAACTGTGGCCTCCCCTCAGCTTCATCTCACACGCACCCTACCATTATGAAGTGACCATGGCTGCCACTGTCAAGCTGCAGCATTCCCTCTGCGCTGACACTCGAGAACCGTACCAGCGCGAGGTGGCTGAAGCAGTCCCTGCCAAACTGTGGCAAGTTCTTGAGTGCTACTAATTCAAATATCGATTTCTGTGGCGAATTCTTTCCTGTAGGTATGTGCCATAGAAGTAATTTAAATGTCAATTTCTCAGGCAAATTATCTTCAGTGAGTATGTGCTCCATTAAAAGGATCGAGCATAAATGTAAAAAAAAAACACATCACTCGGTGAATACCGTGATAGCAGTGATCGAGTTCTTAGCATATTTTTCTCTCTTAATAATGTAGGAGTAAGACTTCACTTGATACACCAACTGCCTAACTACACTTTACCAGTTATACAACCTTATACTAAAACATTGCGTTAAGCTACTTATGAAGACAAAGTTGGGGATGTTTAGCGTTACAGATAGTTACGTTTGGCTATATTTCTTAATTGTTATTTGTAGTGGTAATTTTGTCGCCATGCCGTGCCACACTATTTTCTGTATCTCTCAGGCTGACTTATTTGTGTCAAGGAATCTATAAAGCTAGGAAATTATGCATACAAAACACGCCACTTGCGACCTTTTCTCTATTAGTTTTTCCACCCTACAGATAAACGATAATTGAGTTTGCCTCTATATTCACAAAGCACCTCTTATGCACTAAAGCTGTCCGTAAAAATAGACGGGAGGAAACTGTGGTTTTGGAAATAATATTAAAGAATGCTTCCACAAAAATGTTGAGCTGAACTTCATCCCTTAGGTGTTTACTAATGGCTCTAGGCATTCGCCGTTCATAAGCCCTGGTGTATTTTTTTGGCTTCACTTCGTGTTTCGCGTGCTGCATGAGAGGATCTTGGAGGCCATGTAGAAGGAAGAACGTGGTTGATATCGGCTCTTTCAGAGGCCGCCACGATCTCAGCTGCTCACAAGGTAAGTACCTGCTAATTCATTGAACTCAATCAATTTCAGTGATTATAACATTAGTTAATTTGCCGTTATTTTAAAGGAACCTATGATTCCATGTTATATGTACACGATATAATTCGAAACTGGAGCTGGAACCATCAATATCGTACCAGTTTTATTTAACACTAAAGTGCTTTTATAGCGGGTTCCACCACGGCTGCACGGGCGTATTCTTGTCAAGGATATGATGTCGTAAAGTGTACACTAGCAGATAGCAACGAAAAAAAAAACTAGAAGAAAAAGTTTTGTTGCCGGGAGTCGAATCTTCGGCCTTCCGCTCATCAGAGAACGGCGCTATCGACTCGGCCACAAAACATGCTCTCTTCAGCGTATTAACGGTGAGCTATTTTAGAAGAGCTTTTCTGAATATTCGGAAAACAGGAAGCAAGTACTCTATTGAAAGTGCTCGGAAGAGCATCAATGCTGCCTGTCGTTGCTCGTGCCACTAAAAACGGCAATATTTGTGCAGTGCACCCCAGTTTTTTTTTTATACGGCGGTATGTTACGTGCAGTGGCTGCTGCAAATGAGAGTCCATATTCACAACACTCATTTACGCTATAAAACTTCATGTGAGAGAATTTCTGCCAAGCGTCACGCAGAACGTATGATCAGCCAATTTCGTCGGTCAGTGACAAGTGCCCTTTTGAACGAATGATTTGTAAATTAGGCCCGAGGAGTAGAGAAAATCGCTTTGTATTACTATCGGTCCCGTACTCACATTGCAATACACTTGCAAAGTAGGGGTGGTCGTTCGCGATATCGTGCATATTGTAGGTGGTGTGACAATGACAAACATGAATTATACAAGACAGCTTTTGTAAAATTTTCCTTCTGGCTTCAGACATTTATAATTTACTGATTCGGTGCAATGCATAGTGTTTTATTAAGTGGAGGGTTAGCCTGTCGTATCTAGTCCTTCTCATGCCTTATATCCTCTCTTTCGTGTATAGTTATATAAAAAAAGATAGAACTCCGCGAAAGATATTTTTCTTTCACCGCAACGTTCAGGTGCCTGAAGAAGAAGTGCCTGCTCACCGATCTCCAATGAAATGGACGCAGACTACGCGAAAGGTGCGGAGGCTGCGATGCATTAGGAAGGGGCGAAAACTGCATGCACCAAGTTTCTACGTGTAAGGATTCGAACTTGCGACAGTTCAACAAGTGGCATCGTGAATGCTAAGATTCAGATGTTTTCCAGCAGGCCTGCATTTCCCTTGCTAGCAGTGGCGTAGCAAGGGCGGAGGAGCACCCCCCCCCCCCCTGAAGGTTTTTCTTTTTACATGAATATATATGTATACACGCGCACATGCAGACTCGCGTGCGAACATATATACAATGTATAGTTTAACCCCCCGTCCTTAAACATTTCTGGACTGAGTTGTTTGCGAAGATTGAAGAACACGTCTTTGCAATGCACTTCTAAAAAAATTATCTGAGAGTCCTATTACGTGAGAAATGCTTCCATTTGATTACGTATATTTCCGATCACTCCTCACGGACAGTAGCCAATGCGGGTGATAGCGAAGGTGGCATGCCAGGCAATCGTAACGCATAATAATCAGAAAAAGAAAGCAAAACTGCTTCATAAAGCGGGCCTTAGACAGGAAAACATCATGCACCATTCGCCGTACTAGGCGTGTAGCTCATGAACAATAACTCCGTGGTGTCATTGCTTCCTTGTAGTGCTTAAAAAGTATATATTCACTTTATATGAGCTCGAACTGAAGAGCTATACTAATCAGTGAGCGCTGTTGCGACCGGGGTTTCCAGACACCGGAGGTCCGGGATGAAGTTGTCGAGGCAGGAGGAAGAGAGACTTGAAGAGGGTTTATTTACAATATGTACATTGCGAACTCCCTACACGGTGAGCTCTCAAACGTGGCAGGCCTCTACATGTCTCCTAACATAGCGCTACATGGTGCTTGGTTCTACATGGTTCTGCTCGGTTCTGCTCTCGAAAAAAAAGCACACACGAATGAGCCGTGGGGGCTCATTATAAAGGGTCTGTCCTCCCCAGATCCCTAGATCGGGGACCGCGTACAGAGGGCACCGTCCAACCACGGATCACACATTACCCGCGAGGGTGACGAGCACGCACGGTCCACGTGAACGTTCAAAATTGAAGCGTGGTCACTGCACGGCCATGTGGCACGAACGTGGCTCCTCCTCGTCAAGGGGTGTCGCTGGGCGAGGGGTCTGAAGTTGATGACTGCATCCATCGAAAGGGCCGCCGTAAACAAGCTTCAAATGGTCGCCGAACGACTCGTTCAATTAGCGGGACGATTTCCGGCCGCCGCCGCCGCCGTCATATTCCAAAGAAGAAGCGGCACTTGTGGTCTCCCGAACTGCTCACGGTGTCGTGGCGGCAAGACGCCGCACCCTCCGGCCAGGGGGGAACAATACATGGCGGACACAGGCCGCCAACCCGTTTGGCGACTAAAAAGGAACATCAAAAGGAACGCCGATCCATTGTCAGACCTGGCGCCGGTCCTAACAGTAGGCAGCCGGTCGTTCGGTTACTTGTTTGAAGATTAAAGGAGCGCCGCTCCCTCTTCCGCTCTGGCGCCGGTCACAACAGCTCGTCCGCCGGCGGGAGAAGCGACCTGAGGGTGACCAGCTGCACAGGTTGCCCGAAGTGTCGCTGTGTAGTGCTGTCTTCCAGGCCACTGCTGATGACGCTCAGCCAAGGACTCTTTCCCTCTCGCTCCTTGTGGCTCCCCTCTGGGAAAAGCATTCATACACACCACCACAGGCACGGGAGAGCACCCTGCCCGCACTGAGACACGTCGAGTCCGACAAATTATCCAAAAGCAACCTTACTTAAGCGGTATTACCAAACACAAAGCAGCAATCGGGACGTTTCTCTGAGGTTTCACCAAAACTCCTAATCCCGATCCGATAATAATCTTCCCATCAAACTGCTTTCAAGAAAACTAACTGTCAAGTGATGCGCTCACCGTGGCATACCCGAGTGCTTGCGTGAGCAATCCGCCGTAACCCACCAGGTATCATACTCATAAAATAAAGCATTTTACTTCACGCTATCTTTTAGTTCCCGAAATTTAGTGCCGCCAAAGCCAGTCGTCAATTCCTTTTGAGAAGACGAAAGCATAACTGCCGTGCTGCACCTGCATTAGGAACATCTTTATTATATATCCGCAAACGCACATCACAGTGCTCCTGCCTGGATGAGATACCACCTAACCGTTCCCTTGCTGTTGCCACTTTCACAAAGCATACATATAAACTCACGAGCTAGCTTTTCTTACACACCGGACACATGCGAACAAAACATTAAATGAACAACAAAAAAAAGTTTCGCATGAATCCTGAAAAATCTCGCAAGCAATAACTTTGCGTCTCTACGCTCAGTCATAATTAGTTCATAACGTTGCTCCTGCTCATTTACACGTATCTACCATGACGCAGGCTCCTATGCGTGTCGTTTATGCAATCGCACAACGCTTACCTTAGCTAAACGTACAACGCCCAAGAAATGAACAAAACCAAAATTGTGTTACCTAAACACTATTTGGTAGACGAGATTCTTAAAAAACACATTAAAATCCAAAACAACTTAAACAGTCAAAAGCAAATTTCAAAACAAAATAAATCCACTAATGACCATCGTCAAAAGCTCACGGATGTCTACTCCTTTTTGGGACTAACGCGCGGTGTCGCGTCCTGTGGGTCTTTCTAGGCGAACGGGAAATGGAACAATGGCAAAACCCATTCGCTTCGCCTCCGACCCCCGCAAAGCTCTGCGCTGACAACCTGCGTTCTTACTCTCGCTGAGTACCTCGCACTCCCGCAGTCCATCAAACATGCCGTCGATAGAGCGACGAAAGGGTCTGCCTTTCTACCCAACGTGCTTTTTTTTTTTTTTCGTTTTGTCCGGCGGCTCGGACGCATACAAACCAACTCCGGTGCCGATGACAAACGCCTAATTCTGTACGCTCTAATGCGTGTCACTATCCTTCCAATAGATCTATACAACGTACATAGGCTACCAAAATGATAGAGCGCTAACGAAAACAAAGTACAAACGAGTTATTTACAAAATCACAAAAACAAACAAAATGTTCCTTTCAACAGTCCCGAGTCGACGCTTTCCGAGAGGCTAACAGCTGTTCGCAACAACTCTGAGTCGAACTCGCGGTGGTCGCGCCCGGAACGATTTTCTCGAGAAACGGGGTCTACAACACGCGTCAATCGCCCTGCTACCGAACCCCGCGACGTTCCTCGAAGCCGACTTGCTGTCGCTTCCTGCCCCTCGAAAACCACCGACTCTTTTGCCCCGCACCCCGTCCAATGCACCGCGAGAACAACGGAAGGGTCTCTTGCCCTTCGACCACTTACGCACACCATGCGCTTCTCTTTTCTTTGTTCTCTGGCCGCTTGGACGCTTGCGATACGGCAACTTTCTTGAAATTTCGCTCCGCCATTTGAATACATTCCTCAAACGCGTCGCGATTTTTGCCTGCCTGTTTTTACGGCGCTTTCTCCGTTTTGCACGTCTCTTGGTGCCGTCTACGGAGCCTTTCGCCCATCTCTGATGCTCACCAGCACCCACATGCTCATCTGATTTTTCGCGCGGACTGTCTGGATAATTGCCTAGCAATCTATCCTTCAAACACTGCCGCGTACGATGCGCTTTTCTTTTCCGGCGGTTCGGACGCACACGATACAGACCCGTCAGAGATGACAACGGCACTTTTCTCGCGATTTTACCACGCCGTTTGAAACCCTTACTCAAACGCGTTGTGCTCATCTCGAGCTTTGCCTTATTGTTGCCCTTCGGACGCTTTCTCCCCTGTGCACGCTTCTTTGTGCGGACCTGGGAGCCTTTCGTCCTACTCTGACGTTCTTCATCACCGATATGCTCCTCCGCCATCTCGCGCGCCCAGTCCTGATGATTGCCTATCAGTTCATCGTAAGACCGCGGCCGCGTAGATTGCGCACTTCTGTTCCTTACTCTCCGGCCGCTCAGACGCCTGCGATTTAAGCCAGTCAGAGAAGACAACGGGCCTTTTCTCGCAAATCCGCCACGCCGTTTGAAGGTCCTCGTCAAACGCGCCGCGCTGATCGCGAGCCTTGCCGCGCTTCTGTTTTTCGGACGCTTTCTCCGTTTGGCACATTCCTTGGTGCCAAACCTGGAGCCTTTCGTCCGCCTCTGACGCTCATCAACATGGTCTACAGGGCTGCAAGGTTCGATGGAACACTCTGTTAATCTTAACTTCGTTTCCCCCACCACGGAACCCTCACACCCTGCTGTGACCGTGAGCTCTTTTCCCTCAGAATGGGTTAAAACCTGTTCCATTCCCTTACAGGCACTAGCCTTCTCTTTGGCCTCAAACGGCACCGCCGCTATATCTACAGATATCAGACCCGCAGCACTCTCTTCGGCCCTAAACGGCACCGCTGCTGAAACGCACCGTTCGTGCGGTACATCTGCAAATTTCTGACCTGTAGCCCTCTCTTCGGCCTTAATCGGCACCGCCGCTACGTCGCACCGTTCGTGCACTTCATCTACAGATGTCTGACCTGTAGCCTTCGCTTCGGTCTTAAACGGCACCGCCGCTACATCGCACCGTTCGTGCGCTACATCTACAGATGTCTGACCTGTAGCCTTCGCTTCGGTCTTAAACGGCACCGCCGCTACATCGCACCGTTCGTGCGCTACATCTATGGATTGACCACTCTGCTGCAATGCCACCAATTCACAATTAAGCCTTTCTATCTCTTCATCTAATTCCTGCATCCTTTTTATATGTTCTTCATGCCTGCGCTCAGCTTCCAATTCCTCCTGGCGCCATCTTTCCTTTCTTTGCGCCCTTTGTACTTCCTCCTCCTGGTCCAATAAGTACATATTCCCGAAGTGCTCGATTTCCTCATTGTCACTATTGCTTTCGAGAATCACTTCGCGGAGTTTAGAAGCAGGCATATCATCATTAAAATCTAGCTCCAGATCCCAGCACAGGTTCAGCAGGTTCTCTCTCGTCAATCTCGTAAGATCCATGGCGACTACTTTGCTTTGGCTCAGCTGTGACAAAACACAAACCCACCAGCGCTTCAATTCTGGGTCTAGAGAAATTGAAGCCTGGCAAATCTCACAGCGGAGACCACAAGCTTAAGCACCCAAGTAGCACTACGTGGCCAACATCCCTCTCTACTTTTTCTTGTTAATTTTTCACTCCTGCTTTTTACAACATCCTAAAATTTAACCCGCAACGTACCCTTAGAAATTTTGAAACATTACCCCTTGTTCCTATTGAATCATCTAAGCTTTCCTGCTTTAGCGTACTTGCTCAGATAATCATCCAGTGCTGCCTTGTGCTGAGATAACAACCACAGTGGCCAGGCAGTTGTTGGTTATATCTATCTTTTAACGAATTTAGGCTAAAAGACTCGATATATCTCAAGCACAAAGCCAGGCACTCACCCCATTACGTGCGGTGGTGGTACGCTGCTTCGATCCCGCCGAGTTCCAGGGCTTTCGGCTGGCCTCCGGTACATGTCGCTCTCCGTCGCAGACTCGTATCCCACCGCTGCCAACCAGTTGTTGCGACCGGGGTTTCCAGACACCGGAGGTCCGGGATGAAGTTGTCGAGGCAGGAGGAAGAGAGACTTGAAGAGGGTTTATTTACAATATGTACATTGCGAACTCCCTACACGGTGAGCTCTCAAACGTGGCAGGCCTCTACATGTCTCCTAACATAGCGCTACATGGTGCTTGGTTCTACATGGTTCTGCTCGGTTCTGCTCTCGAAAAAAAAGCACACACGAATGAGCCGTGGGGGCTCATTATAAAGGGTCTGTCCTCCCCAGATCCCTAGATCGGGGACCGCGTACAGAGGGCACCGTCCAACCACGGATCACACATTACCCGCGAGGGTGACGAGCACGCACGGTCCACGTGAACGTTCAAAATTGAAGCGTGGTCACTGCACGGCCATGTGGCACGAACGTGGCTCCTCCTCGTCAAGGGGTGTCGCTGGGCGAGGGGTCTGAAGTTGATGACTGCATCCATCGAAAGGGCCGCCGTAAACAAGCTTCAAATGGTCGCCGAACGACTCGTTCAATTAGCGGGACGATTTCCGGCCGCCGCCGCCGCCGTCATATTCCAAAGAAGAAGCGGCACTTGTGGTCTCCCGAACTGCTCACGGTGTCGTGGCGGCAAGACGCCGCACCCTCCGGCCAGGGGGGAACAATACATGGCGGACACAGGCCGCCAACCCGTTTGGCGACTAAAAAGGAACATCAAAAGGAACGCCGATCCATTGTCAGACCTGGCGCCGGTCCTAACAGTAGGCAGCCGGTCGTTCGGTTACTTGTTTGAAGATTAAAGGAGCGCCGCTCCCTCTTCCGCTCTGGCGCCGGTCACAACAGCGCACGCAAGTAAGCAATGACAGCAGTGAACAAGCACTTACAAGAGACGCCTAGAATGCTTGTTGCTTTCCAAAAGTAATGCAGTACGAATCAGTAAGGGGCCCGAATCAATTGACAGCCTGACACAGCCTCTTTGAATCCTGACACGTTGAAGCAGTTCAAGTCTGAAGAAGTGCCTGGTGTAACCGGATGTGCACCCAAAACAGCATTCGCATCGAAATGAGCACGCCATTCTCATGACTATATGTATATTTTTCCCTCCATTTCTATCCGCGTGGCAGCCTTGTCATTCCGCCAACCGATAAGAATATGGAAAGCTATAGGTTCCTGTTAAGTGGCGAAACAAACAGACGCACGGTCACGAAAACGTCGCCTCCGGCGCCTTGTTTTGTAAACACGATGGCGTCGGGGACGTATATTTCCGACGACCAGTGTGGGTGCGGAGGAGCGCAAAGGTCCTCGGCTGCTGCTCGTGTTAATGCGCGTGCTCGCGTTCAGGCGGAACTGTTTTGTGGGGCGCGCAGAGTCTGTTGTTTACGGAGGCGCTGCGTAAGCGCATGGACCGCTCAAAACTGGAGTGTTCTGCGAAAGGTGGCTTCGCGAGGCCGGCGCAGCATGGGCGGCGACGCATTTCCACGTCGGCGCCCCACGTCAACGCACCTTGCGGCATCCGACGCGCGACCACCGCTCCCATGCAGCGCTTCCTGAAGCGCCTTCTTCGGAGGGGCCCTCGCAAGGTGGCACCGTGGGCTCGAGGAACTGTTCGGAGAGCGCCAAGCAACATCCGTGGGAACGCAGTGCTCGAACCGCTGCCTCTCAAACAACAGTCAGATAAGGGTTGCGCGCTTCCTTGCGGCGCGCACGTCAGCCAGGGCGTTCAAGCAGGCCGGGAAGAGCAACGGCGACGACATGGGCCACGACGTCAGCGGCGTAGCGTTCACACCCGGAAACCACCGTCGCGGGAAAGTTTGTAAAAGGGGTGCTCGCGATAAGCGGAGGTAAGAGAGCGCTGGCCCCGAGCGCCGGCGTCGCATCACCTGCAGAAGCGTGCGGAGTGTGAGCGATACCTCGTGCATCATCGTGGCCGCTCGTGTGCATTGCTCTTTTCCCCGCGCTCACCGACCCGGAGCCCTCCCTCCGCTCGTGCCGAGGAGAGGAGTCGGAGAAAAAAGAAGTGCGCCGAACCCGAGCAGCGCGCGGGTAATTTTCGACAGGAAGGGAGAGGGATCGACACACGAGAGGAGAGCGCTGGCCGCACCGGCGGCCGCTGTCCGGAGTCCCCACCGAAACGTCAGTCGCACAGAGGCAGTGGTCAGGCTCGGACCTGTGCACACCCCCGGGTCGTCGTGCCAGCGAGTGGGCCTCCGCAGCCTCCTCCGGACTCCGCCGTGACCACGATGCGCGGAGGCGCCGGAGCAACCCTCCTCCTGGTGCTCGTCATCGCCCAAGGTCAGTCTTCCGCTCGTCTCTCCGTCGGGGTGTCCCCACTTGAGGTTGCGCAGCCGTCGTCATGGTCTCTCACCTCTGCATTTTGCGCACAGGTGGGAAGATCCTTGGCGTGGGACATGCATACGTGAACGGTACTGAACATTCCTCTGAATACGCCTTCTCATAAAAAAATCGATATTTTGTCATTTTAATTAGCCGTTGTCGATTAGTGGTTAAGAAGTTACGATGCCAAGAAGCCACCTCTGTGTACTGCTTTGACCGCGTTCCGATGGGAGCATGATCTACACGTGTTTACGGCGTTCTGTTGTTTGGCGAACCTCGACAGGGGCACGTTGGTCGAATTAAATTCGTAGCCTTCGCCTACAACGGAGTCTCTCACGTATTAGGGACTTTAAGACATGTTCCGTTGCTACGCTGAAGCTCTTGGTTTATATATTCTGGGTTGGTTATCATATAAATATGCAGAGGTTGCACAGGAATGATCTGGTCAGGATCACTTAAACTTTATGCCTGTCTCCGAAAGCACGCCTATACATTTAAGGTTACGGTTATCCAAGGTCTGTTATTGTGCGGCAGTTAATTTCTCCAGATATTTTAAAAGTAGTCATCTTGA